>NW_017307291.1:328450-368188 GCF_000935625.1 Nanorana parkeri
GGATGAATGTCGTTTGCATGGCATTCCCGCCACTAGATGGAGGCGAGGAGCATAGGGAATTCTAGAAAAGATATAAGAACCCAAGATTTAACTCAGTCCATAAGCATACATTTAAATCTGATATACTATATGGTGAACCGATGCTTTTGTAGCCTCCATCACCTTTTGAGGACTGGCTACTAGAAATTTAGTGATTGCCAGAGCTGTAGTTAGCATGGCTGAAATATAGTGGCAGTTTCCTGGTTAATTGCAGGTGTTCTGGCATTGATTGTTCTTGCCTGAGTGAGGTGTGACTCTGCTGCAGTGTGGGGCAACCAATGGGGGACACTGAGTGTGTGCAGTACACCAGTCAGTGGTGCATGATGAGTAAGGGCATATATACTCCAGGGAATTGCCAAGTGCTCAGTCCAGTTCTGGGATAGCCCAGAGTCCAGTCAGGGCTAGGTGTTATCCAGCCTGTCCCCAGGCTAGGCCTGGGGGTGGAAAAACCTGAGTGCAGGAAATGCTTGGCTAGGTCTCAAGCTTGGAGGAGACCCTGGCTACTGATTGAGAAGGAGAACCAGGGAAGCTGATGGAGGTGCATCCTCACATTGTTAACATCAAAAATATTAACAATCAGTTATAAAGCCATCCACAACTCTGCCCCCGGTTATATCTCAAACCAGTTGTTATCCGGTTAACCGATTAATCGAACTTAATAATTGGCCAACTAATCGATTATGAAAATAATCGTTAGCTGCAGCCCTAATAATAATAATAATCCTGTACACTATGTATAGAATGTGATGACTCCGGGACCTTAGACTACTGCAGAGAAGAGGGAGGGGCTCTGGAAGGACTGGTCTAACAACAAGCTGGCTTGGGGGATTAGTTGAGTATAACTTTTATTAGAGGATGTATTTCCCTAGAGGAAAGCGAGCAGTTAACCCTTCCAGTGCAGGGCTATCCCCTCTGCAAGGGTTAAAGTTTTTGCTGGAGTTATTTTGTAATCTATGAAGTAAGCAGTCATGGCTGGTGTGTAAAAAGTCCCCATTCAAAGCTGTATTTACTCTTTTTATGTATCCCAGTAAATGCTATGCTAATGCTCCAAAAAGGATCATTTATTGCAATAACAGATACCACCCCCTATACATAGAAGAACTGCTTACAAGTGTTTTTACAATGAGTGGGTGTCACCTGTAGACACCTGAGTATACTGCAACTCCAGACACAACCAGTGATGGTTGACTGACAATACAGACTGATTGTTATCTATCGTTTCCATAGCATGCCATGAAAACCTACCACTTTCAGAATATTTTCAGTGAGCTCTTTTTCTTGTTGTATTTGATTCATTCTGTTAAAAAGAAAATAGAACAAATGAAGATTATTCAGGTGTACAGTCTTGTGAACACAACAACATTCCAAAATGGAGTAGTTTGCAGAAAACAACAGATTCATATGGCTTATACAAAGTGGGACATACAGCTTTGTCACTGAACCTGTGCAGCCAAGGCTTGACACTAAACACCGAAAGGGAACTTTTCATACATATATAATATGTTTTCATTGCTATAAAGTAGCCAGCGTCACAACTAACACATATCTAAATGATGACTAAATGATACATGTATATGTCTGACAGGGGTTTAAACTATTCTCAAACTCACCCTAAACTGATACAAAATTGTGTTGCAACAAAAAGAAGCATGAGGGCATTTTCAACTGTCCTAAGAAGTTCATACACATATTTCCAGGATTCCCTATATGACAGGTAAAGTTTACACACGGTCACATAACTAAGCTGCATGACTTTGTCATAACCTTGATGACTTACACATTTGGTTGTAGCGGACCCTGCTTAATTGGCTTCACAGGGAAACTGCTCTGCACAATAGTCCTGATTGCCCTGTAAGAGAACACATAACAAAAGAAAGAAAATACATATTTTCATTGGCTGCTTTCACAATGTTCCACTGGATATACTGAACAAGGGATACAAGCTGTAACCTTCTGGAAAATCTGTCTCATTGCTCCTATTCACCATTGCATTGCTCTACAACAGAATTGATACATGTCCCCCACAGTTTTGCAAGTGTGCACTATTTTTAACTTGCAATTTGCAACACACGTGCATCACAGCCCCATTAATTTCTATGGGTGAACTGTACTGATGGCTGCTTCCAGCCATCCAGAGGAATACAGCTCACCAATGGGAATTAACGGGCTGTGTTGTGAAGTAGGAAGAAGAGCCAGTTGCAAAGGCTGTGCGGCATCATGTAGAACTGCAAAGCCATGATCACCACTAAAACGGGGAGAAAGGAAATTATTTCACCAGGTGGGCTCTCCTTGGGGGGTGGGGATTATTGAGAGATTACTTAAACAAAATGTTTATTAAAGCAATAGTAAAGTAAAATGTTTTAAGCGATTTATGCTGATTAAACCACTTACAACGGGTACGGTTTCCTCATGTTTAAATGTTTTAGCCTCCTGCAGAATCAACTGGTCCCCTGAGCACTGATATCCAGTTTTAGGGTGGCTTCTTTCCTTTGCAGGGCCCTATGGAGACACCCTTGTGTGTCCTACTAAGCGGTGTGTCTCCTCACAAACACAGCAAGGCAAGACACTCCCCTCTCCTCCTTCCTTCTCTAAGCTAGTAGATGAACTGTTGCTGTAGATTGTGCTGTCCCTTGAGATCTTGTATTGGACGGGGAGTTCAGGGAAGCCGAGCTGAGATAATTGGAGCTGCTTGGAAACTTGATGACTGTAAGTGCTTGGGCAAAAATGTAAAGAAATACTTTGCTGGGCTGTTGTGGCATCCTGTTGAGCTCCTGGCAACTAGTGATGTTACTGGTTGCTAGGAGGATGCTGTGGTTGGCGTCCCTCTGAGCTCCTGGCATCACTGGTTGCTAGGAGCTCAGGGGGATACTGGCAACAGCAGGTTACTAAGGTTACTAAGACCTGGGCAGAAAGCTGTGTATGGCCCTTACACATCTCCCCATCCGGCTCTTATCAACGTGGACACTCTGGCTGGAAATAGGGCAGCAGGCACACTGCAAACATTGTGCAGCGGAGCGGCTGTGCCACTCTGCCTTAGGCCCCCTCCATGAGATGCTGCCTGAGGCAATAGCCTCAGGCTGCCTCATTACAGGGGCAGCTCTGCAGGAATCTTAAACTGCCTGATTTCCATCACTATAGACACTATCACATCGGTGCTTTTAAATTGACCAGAGTTACTAGTGCAAAGATTATGAGCACAGTGCAGTCACCCAAAAGTAACTTGATGTCAAGATCCAGAAAAGGTAAAAATAACATTTGGCTGGTTTCCATTGGGTCATACATTTGCCACTGCAGTTTACACAACCTTAATAGTTAAAGCTTTATGGTATCCAAAATTATTTTCACCTATTGAAGTCCCTACCATATCAGAGCCTATGCTAAATCAAAGCTCAGACAGACTTATGCACCAGTAACACATACAGATGTAAATTACTTTTACCACTTAATGAGCAAAGCTCAGAGTCCAGTAATGAAATCCCCTACAGACCTTTTTGTCTCTCTACCCTTAAGATAACGTTATAACAAAGCCATAACCTTTTTTTGCAGTTGGACTGACTATTTATTCTGAAAATGTAGCTGGATTAGTTCGACACTGTCACCCCCCTTTAATAATAAGCTGCGGCACTGGGGCAGAACTAGCAGAAATTTGATGGGCCTTCCACAGTGGAGGAATGTGATGTGATTGATGTCAATGGGGAAAATTAAATCATTCATGGATTAAGGAGACACAGACTGGTTTTCCTCATTAACTAAAGCTCTGCACGCTTTATCAACATCAAGGATAAAACAGATATTCAATATTGCAAAACAAGGGATTATATTTTAAATCCATATTAATCCCAAGGCATAAACAGAAGCGCAGCACAAATTCTTTCCAACCGACATTTGAATGCCTGCTGCAAGTTTAGTAGATTTGCACTTACGAAAAAGTAAGTACCACAATAAGATTTGTCTATTTGGGTTACAGTCTTTAGCTTTTTCATTTTATTTTTGTTGCTTATTACACACTGTATAGAGTGGTGTCTCAATAAACACATCTACAAGAGATATTTTAGATTAAGTTAAAAAAATTGTCATTTTTTTGTTTTCATTAATTTGGTGCAGATACACACGGAGAGGCTTCAGGCACCTAGAGCAATGGTGGGCTTCCGGTGCGTTGCTGTACCCTAAAAGAGGATGGGGCTCCCTCCAGGTCAACCTTCCCTTAAAGTGACACTAAACTCAGGAGTTAAACCTTACCTGCATTCAGGTACCTTCACTATTAACATAAATGTATCTTGTGTATCACTCGGCTGTAGATCCTGAAATCATCTCTGAATTGGTGCTAAGGATCCTTCTGGAGGGTGGCTACTTTTGTTCTACATTCTACATGAGAACTACATTCTCAATACAAATTATTAAACTAACGTGAGATTGTAGTCTATCACAGGAGTGAGCTTGGACCGGTGGCTACCTTACAACACACACAGGGACCATGAGGATCAAAAGTAGCCACCCTCCAGAAGGAAGGACAGTGTAAGGACAGTGTAAGCACCAATATAGAGATGATTTGAGGATCTAGAGCTGAGTGATACACAAATAAGATACATTTTTGTTAATAATCAGGTACTACAATGTATTTTTAAAGTTTAACTCTTGAGTTTAGTGTCAATTTAATTCATTCATTGTTATATAAATATATCCCATAATTAGGAACTCCCTACCTACGTGCACTTTTTCTGTGCTAGGTATAACCTTGCTTATTGTAAAACTTGCAATAAGCAAGGCCGGACCAAAGGCAAAGACTCTGCATAAGCTTCAGCCTCTATTGCATGTACAGTACAAGCTGTAGAGAATGGAAGAGCGAGGGTCAGCACTAGGAGCCAGTCAGATTCTAAAAGGTGCTAAAAAGGTAACATGCTGACATGGGGGTGCGTGGTGGACATGCTGCATTTTTACTGTCCAGCCATAGGCTGGGCCAGATTTTATGCTAAGTTTATTGGTTAATGCCCAACACTACCTTTTGCGGAAGACTACCAAAGTAGTATTATGGATTGGTGAGTCAACAGAGGACAGAGTTGGAGAATAGTGAAAGTGGTTATTTTACTTTTCACAGATGCCGGGCAATTTTTGTTCAAAAAGGTGGAGCTGAGATTGAACTGTGGTTTGTAGGGAGGTCTCTGGCAGTGCAGGACCTGGCTTTGATGGTTAGCAGTGGTGCCTGGATCACAAGGGTGTATTACAAATACTTTGGCAGGTAAAACTGAATACTGCGATTATATGTAATATATTTATTTTAGTTGTGTATATAGAAATTTACCTGCAGTGCAGCATTAACATATATCACTATACTGAAGAAGAGAGCCACCAGTGGTGCCTTCCCACACTTCGACCAAGACTGGGTTTAAATAATTATATGCACTGTGCATTAATTCCTCTATTCTTAAATATATATATATATATACACACACACACACACACACACACACACTGAGTGGCCAGATTATTATGCCCACCCCATCAGTACTTCGTCGGGCCACGAGATAACTCCACAAGATGACTTCGTTGGGCCGCCTCGTGACTCCACGAGATGTTGAAGGGTGATGCGAGGAATCTGACACGGCACTGTTGCCCTTCTGTTGTCTTGTACCAGGCTTGCCACTCTCCGTTCTGCCCTAACATTGACTAGTCGCTGCCGGCCACAATTCGCACGTTCAGACCCAGATTTTCGGCTGACAGTCCAGTCTTTAAATACTTTAACAATGAGAATGAGTGGACAAACAGCGCTCTCGAAAAGGGATTGGAACTACGTAGTGTGCTGCCCTGAAAAACAGTGGGAGGACCTGTGCTTGCCGGAAAAAAAAAAAAACTCAGAACAGGGCGCAAAACTAGTAGGGTGGATGATTAGACATTGATATTGTCAAGGTGTACTAGGAAATTGCGTAAAAAAGGGGAGTTTACACTGACGTTTAGATGTGGGGACGGCCTCGCAAGAAGATCGAGTGGTCCAGGGTCGAAGGCTGAAGGAGTTGTGAGAATTGTCGGCCGCAGTTGGAGATTGAAGAGCTGTTAGCCGGAGGGGAGGGCGAGGCGGTACTAAGGCAGTGCTGGGTGCTGTGACCGTGTCCGTGTCACTCTCATATGGACCGGAGTGGGGGCAGTTTGTGAGCAGAATACTGAGTATGACTCACTGGTGCTATGACTGAACAAACACCTGTCTCTGCAGCTGTCAGGACGGTGTTTGAACCAGAGAGCAGTCTTGTCACTTAGGGTTCCGGTGAGAGCGGCACATGTGGCGTCTGGCCGTGTGTGAGATAGTGCAGAAAGCTATGGTCGGTAGTCTGCTCTGCAGGGATGGAGGAAGGACTCGGAAAACACCGGGGACAACGCGTTTTGAGGAAACCTCTTTTTCAAGCCCTAACAATGAGCCCCTTTTGAACATTTAACGAATTCTGCTGTTTTGCTGATACTCGCGCCATCCCACGTTCAAAGGCTGTTAAATCGCGAAGCCTACTAAATGATAAATCCTCTCAGTAACCAATTGCAACCAATCACAAAGCTGCTATTAGAAGGTTAGTACAAGCAGACTAGGTAAAGACAATCGAAGTGCACATTGACGGAATAAGATGATTGATTGAATAAATGGCTATTAATTTACATTACCATCTGTTATACAGCATGATGGCCATGGCAGTGGTTGGAGGTAAGCTGGAGAGGTCCAGGTCTATATGCTTTGTTCCTGGAGGTACTTTACTCACACAAAGGAGCTCATTCAGCAGCATGTTCAGCACAGGCACTGATAAACTGAAACACAGACAGCCAGATAGAAAAATCAGAGGTTACCAAAGACTAACATGAATACAAATAAAATATATGGACAAGGGATATCTTTAAAAAAGCAAACAAAAACAAAATACAAATGGGCAGTAATGATATTTGTCAGTCAAAGCAGGAAGTAGGGCAGCTGTTTTCAACCTGTGGGTCGCAACTCACTGTTGAGGGGGGTCGCAGTATCCACTTCTGCTGCGCTAGCGTAGAGGCTCCTCAGCCTCCTCCTAGCACAGCAGTGTCAGTCAGCGGGAGGACAGCAGAGGCTGTGAATATAAAAGTGCCGCTATACAGACTGCCCGGAGTTCTTTAGAAAGAGGTTTGACTGAGACCAGACACTGGCATACTCAGCAGAATAATAATCAGTGAAACGTTGCATTTCCAAGCTCTCTTTTCCCCCCAAACAGAATAATTTTCAGACATCTATGGACCGCAATGTACACAAACTAAAGAAGCCCAACAATCATGTATATAACACAATGGATGATATTGGGTATAAGACATCATTGAATACATTTATGAATTAAATGCTTAACCAGATGTGTCAAACTCTAGAATTCTCTGAGGCAGAAATGAATGAGCTTGACTGAGTGGTTTGGAAAAGATCAAGACTGAGAGATGGATTTGTATACTGAATAGGAAACCAGCACAGAGACAACATATCTGCAGAATGCCTTGTAACAACATGCATACCTCTTCTCAAGCACATTAAGGTCCCACTTTAAGTAAGCTGCCACTTTTAAAGCCAACAGTTTCAGGGTACGATTTCTCTTGTTGTCAGTAGGGGGCTGGACTTGATTCTGCTCATTTACAGTGGGTTTGGAGGCCTGCTCTAGAAACTGGACAATCAGCTGAACAGGATGCGGATCTAAGGAGAGAAATGTTTGAAATGATTAAATAAACAGGTCAAAGGTGTCAGGATTTGAAAAAGATACATTTCTTTTAAATGCAAAAAAAACAAAACAAAATGTTTACAGGTAAAAATATTGATCATATTTCAAAAAAGATATTGGCACCTTAGGGCCCAAACAAAACTCTTTGTGTGCATTAACATCCCCATAATTAGAGTCAGCGTGCGACACTGAAGCTGTCACACGTCGGCTCTATTGATAAAGAACTGAGAGATCGCAAACAGCTGATCGCTCAGTTCCCCATCTTCTCCCTGCAGAGAGTGTTGACGGTCAGCCACGGCTCCCCCCAGGGACTCTCCCTCCCCTCTCTGTGTTCCTCCAGTACTAATTGGAGGTACAGACAGGGGAGGGCAGAGCCTGCTGTCAATTAGGCAGCAGGCTGGATCCTGACAATATTGTCGGGATCTTTCCTGGCTGCAGCATGGCTCTGCGCTGTCAGCATATAGTGGGCAATATGTTGAGTTTTGTGTCACAGGCGGACATTAGTAAATGTCTGTCTGTGACCTGGAAGAGAACCAAGTCAAAAAAAGTTTGGGCCATGGTTCTCTTTTAACCCCTTCATGACTGAGGCCCTTTTTTCATTTTTTGCACCCATGTTATATTCCACATTTTAGGCCTGAAAATGACTTAAAACCCCCCAACATTATATATTTTCTGAATGCCAAGACCCTATAGAATAAAATGGTGGTAGTTGCAAATTTTTATTATTTTATTATTATTAGCGCAACTCCTTATTAAACCCCAACATTTAGTGAAAAATTTAATTTAATGCCCCAAAACACAACAAAATACCAATTTTTTAAATGACATATAAAAGATGAGGTTACAACGGGTAAAACGATACCCAACATGCATAGGTTACAAATTGCGTGCGTCCGTGAAACGGCGAAAAACTGCAGTACCCCAAAAAGTCAATAGAAGACGCTTTAAAAGCCCCCACAGGTCATCAATTTAGAGATACCCCAAAATACTGGCCCTAGAATTATTGCTCTCACTCCGGCGTGCGCGGCAATACCCAACATGTGTAGCGCGTTCGTCGTTTTCATACGTAGGCGCACCCGACGCGTGTTTACGTGGCGACGCGCGTGCTCGCGGGGGCGGGGGACTTTAAAAATATTTTTTTTATTATTATTAGATTGATTTTATTTAATTTTAATTGAAAAAGCTTCTTTTTTTTTAACTTTACTTTGACTGCTATCACATAGAGGGGCTTACAAGCCCCCCCATGTGATAGCAGATGGTCGTGACAGGTACTCTTTAAGGTGATGCTGGGGGTCCAAAAGACCCCCAGTGTCACCTTTACACTGGAAATAAGCTATTGAAGTGCAGATCGCACTTCAATAGCTTATAGCTGGGCTCCAGGAGCCCAGAACTGACAGCCCAGGGACCGGAAGTGATGCACTGCGGGGGTGTCCGGCGGGGGGCGGCCCCTTCTTCGGGACACAGAAGCGATCTGGCGACAGGTAAGTCGCCAGGATCGCTTCTGTTGTAAAGCCGACAGTTGGCTCTACAAGTTTAAACAGAGTCCCGGCGGCAAAAGTCGCCGGGAGTCTGTTTAAACAGCCCCCATGCTGGCGACGTACACTGTACGTCGTCAGTCACGAAGGGGTTAAAGTGTAGTTTAAACAGAATAAAACTACAGATGACACGCATCAAAGAGCACTTGAACTAATTAAAAATCAGCTTTATTGAGTACATTCACACCTGTGCATTGTGATGTGCTATAGTGCAGGTGCATTTTTTTACCTATAAAAAGAATGTCCGTGCACATATACTGTGAGCTACTGTGTGTTACTCTAATGCGTATTATTGCTGATTTTAATGCTCCCTAACACACATGGAGAGGGGTGAATGGGTCCTTAGGACTTTGCTTCACAGTCAATTCTTGATAATATGATTCTGCAGCCATGATAGCATTGGCATCCCCCACTGGTAATCAGTTGGGGGCTTTGCATAGAACTCTGCTGCAAAAGAAAGCGAATGTGATTCTATGGTATTTTTCCAGCAAGTTCCTTATCTGGGTTCTCTCAGAAGAACATGCTGGTGGATTCAATATTACAGGTATTCTTTCAGAAAACCACATGCACCAAACTTGTGTATACTACAAACTAGTACCTGGAGCAGACTTCTGTAGGTGAACCTCCAGCAATGAATCATCCAATAAGAATTCAAACCATGAAGTCTGAGGTGGAGTGCATGGTCGGCTGGAAGTTGCGGCCTCTCTGTCCACAGCTTCCGCGCTCATCTTCTTTGCCTGGATCTTTTCACTTACTGAGTTTTTCTTTTTCATTTTTTCAGTCTGCAAACAGATGAGAGAAATTTGAGGCAAAGGGGTAATGTACACTGAAAATACAAGAAATGTCGGAGTATAACCAGCTTGTGGTAAAGCAGGCCAAAAGGAACCAAAAAGATAACTACCAAACTCATGTTAAGCACAGCGGAGCCTTCATGAAACAGAAGGTCATCACACATACAAAACATAAAAAGGGTTAATTCCTTATTCCATGTCCGAAGACAGTGGGAGGAGTCAAGCAAATCATTAATTCATGTTCCATTAGCCAACAGTGCATTTAGAACCTAAGGTTTGAAGCATACATACATCCTACTATTCTAGTCATTTGTTTCAAGCTGCATACATCAATTTCAGGCGTACTGGCCACCATCAGTTAAGTGTATGAAATCCATTCTACAGGTCCATTAAAAGTGGAACTCCTGGCCAATAGCTTCATGCACATATGTATTTATTTGATTATACATTATTTATTATTGGATTATTTATTACAGGTATTTTATATAGCGCCGACAATTTATGCAGCACTTTACAGACAGAACAATCACATCAGCCTCTGCCCTCAAGGAGCTTACAATCTAAGGTCACTATCTCACATGCATACGAGGGCCAATTTAGACAGGAGGTTTTATTTTTTTGGTAACCTCATTTAATAGATTATTCTCACCTTCTGCACAATGATAACAGTCACCAACCTGGAAGCGAGGAAACGTATCTTCAATGGGACAAAAAAATAAAAATACAGAGCTGCAGGGACGGACTAGTGATGTCATGTTGGACAGGTGGAACAAGAGATATGCAGGATTCTGAAATACCTGGGAGGGTGGGCTAGTGAGGATTCTAACAGCACTTCTAGCAAAGATGCCATTCAATGGAGGCAAGTAGTTCAAAAAGGGCAGCCACTGCAGTTAACAAATTCAATCAATTTATTCCACAAGATGATCAAAGGATATCTCTGCCTGGATCCACACCCTTACGCATTTCACCCAATCACAATGCTTAAAGCTGAACTCTGGGAATTACAAAACAAATGCTTGTTTAATCAAGGGGTAGAGGAACAATCTGTAATACCTACCTTATTCTCCTCCATCTGTGTGACCGATCTCCCAAAGCCTCTTCTCTAAGGTCGCTGTGGGCAGCAGTCACAGTTTGACATCATTACATACAACGCGGGACCAATCATCCTGCATAGTGCGTAAGAATGCCCAGACCGTTGAAGAGAAGAGGTGAGTGCTGGCTGCCAGGGAAGGAAAGGATAATGTATTTCTGACACTTTACTCCTCTACCCCAAGACTTACCGAGCAATTACCCTTGCAGTGCATTTACACTTACTATCGCCACAGTTTATGAATGGACAGGATCAGTTACTATGTCGATAATCATGAATGAACAGGAAGTGATTTAGAGCACTTCCTATTCATTCATAAATGGGGACACAGTAAACATACTATGTCCTCAATTATTTACATGCACTCAGCAATCAGTCCCAATTGCAAACTGCTTGTAACCGCTCTCCATTTTGACTCCTATGGCGATCACAGGAGGCTGAGCCGGTCAGTGCAGTAGGAGAACTCGGCCTTCGGTGATAGCGCCGTTCACATTGCTCCCCTCCTCACTTGACCTCCTGACAGTGTTTGTACTCCCCGCTGGATGCTGCTCTGTGTCAGAGGGAACAAAGAGCGGCGACCGGCTTGGAGGAGGGAAACTAGGAATGTACTGCATTTCTGGCCAAAAACACTGTACTTCCGGCATTTTGGCCAAAGTACCATTTTTAGCCAATATGTTTCGGTGGCCAAAATTTAATTGCACCCCTAGTTTTTTTCAAAGATAAGCGCGAAAAAACTCTCAACATAAGACACTCCATTAATTTGGATAGCCACTGCTCACAACTAAGCATTTTGTCACCAGCTTCTTTTTGGCAGATTACAGACCATTTGTCCCCATAGACGTCAATGGAAATGCCTGAAAATGCATGACATAGGTATATTTGCATATTTCTGTGCGCGTTTGTTCATTGACTGCAATGTCTCCCAATATGCCAGCTAAAACACACGTCCAATGCACGCAAAAATGCACTACACACCCTAAATAAAAACGTGTGCTAAAATGCAAGATTCTAAGCGTTCACCATCTGATTTTGAATTGTACTGTAATGTCCTCCTTATGTTGTGAAGGTGTGCATAAGCTGTTGGTGCTATATAAACCCTGTATAATAATAATAATAATAATAATAATACTGTACAGGTAGTGAGCGTTGTCACCCTAACACAGGAAGTGTGTTGCTGGCAGGATCACCAGATACAAAGGGAAGAAAATAAAGCAGCCAGTACATATAAGGACTAGTAAGCTGCACTCTGACATTTTCGTTGTTGTTGTGTTTAGATACATGTCGTCCTGTCCCCCTTACAGGGCCAGCTCTGTGTGAAAGCCCTGTGCACAGGAAATTTTAATGTTCGGAGCTGACGAATTAACGCAACACAGTCCCGGTGGAAACCTGCTCCTCCCACTCCCTGCCTGTCCCCTCCCTCAGACCCCGCTAAAAACGAACACTCACCGGCTCCGCACACCAATGGAAGAAAAAGAAAAAGAATAAATGATCACAGACTGGCGACCGTGTAATGCGTCACTTCGGGTCACGTGACAACAACACAGGCGCCGGGCGATGACGTTATGACGAGCTGTGTGAACTTTTCTCCCAATGAAAGCTGAGCTAGAGCCCCACCCCCTGGCCGCCGGGGTGACTTTGTCATGGCAGCGCGGGCAGTGCTGCGCCTCCGGTCACTTCTGTACAGAGGGAACAGCCGAGGGACGAGCAGCAAGGCCACCACCTACTGTGCGGAGCTGGTCAGGTACTTGAAGGTGGGATGGGGGAGTCATACAGTGCTGTGCTGAGTCTCCTTACTGGAGGCAACCCTCCTTCCTCCTCACTTGTCCTTGATTTTGCTCTGTTGACCATTGTACTATGTACAGGATACTTTGTATTAGGGCTGGCATACACTTCTGTGCTGTGTTGCAATAACACACATTACATGCATTAGTGCACTGCTGACACACATGCATTGGTGTGCTCCTATGCATGGTAACACTGCTGTGTCGGAAAACATGGTGCATCTCAGATCCTGTTGCACTGGCAGCCCATTTGACTTAATGCAACACTCCAGAACTGACATGAATGGGCCCTTGGTCTATCCATCCCCTCCAAAGTCCTATGATCAACCATTCACGCAGCTGCCAGATCTGCTGCTGTAAATTCTCCTACACATGCATAGAAAGATCCTAGCTATTCCTAATGGAAGTTCCGTATATTGTACATTCCAATAATAGACGGAGTCTCCATAGCGATCGCAAAAGAAACAAGGGGCTGACCAAAGAGTTTTTGCGGCAGCCTGAATCTCACAGGAGCATAGACAGTATAAGACTTTGGGGGTGTGACTTAAAGGAGAACTCCACTTTAGTTAAAAAGAAACATATAGCTTATAATTAGGGATGCACTGATTTTGGTATTGAGTACCGATATTTTTTTTATGGTACTCCCCAATACTGATACCGGAAGGCCCATTAAGGAAGCCATGCGGCGTGTAATAACTCGCCACTGGGCTTCCTGATTAGCCGGGAAGCCGGACAGTGTGTAAAGACTCACCACCCGGCTTCCTGAGTAGCCGGGAAGCTGGATGGTGTGTAAAGACTCGCCACCCGGCTTCCTGATTAGCAGGAAAGCCGTCCCCATGCTTCTCGTCACTAGGTGACGAGAAAGCATGGAGTCAGCTTTCGGGCCAATCAAGAAGCCGTGCGCCGAGTAATGACGCGGTGCTTAGCTTCCTGATTGGCCAGGTAGCCGACTCTATTCTCCCTCGTCATGAGGTGATGAGGGAGCATGGAGCCGGCTTCCCGGCCAATCAGGAAGCCGGGCAGCGTGTAATGACTCGCTGCCCGGCTTCCTGATACCGGAAGTATCGGACCAGGCATCGGAGTATTTGGGGCGAGTATCGGTGCCGATGCCGAGTACTCGCCCAAATACTCGGCATCGGCACCTATACTAGTATCGGTCTCGGTGCATCCCTACTTATAATATTCTTACACAAGCCATTTTGTAACTTGTTATTAAAAATGACCTTACCAATTCAATCAGCAGCTGCTGTCATTTTCTGAAACTGTTCAAAATCTGCGATGCAATACGGCATTAGGATGCATTCTGAACATCACTGGTGTACAGGACACCCCCAGAAATGTAATTTACTGCTTATGTGATTGGCTCACAGATTTTCCCAGAGGTCTGCACTAAGAAACAAGAAAAAGTTAAGGCATCCCCTGCTGTAGTGATTGGTGAGATCCTAAGCGTTAAAATGGACCTTTACCCCCTTTCACTAAAAATCTCATTCAGCTCTGCATGCGGATATGAAAACATCTTACATTTATTAGGTAAATAAACATATTTTCTTTTACTTACAATTACAGGTTTTCACTTCCTGGTTCTCTTGTGCATTAGTGATGTAGCCGATGCTCAAGCATTGCATTCTGGGAAGGTTACATCAGCAGAGCATTGCTGGGAAATCTCGTCTGTAATCTTATGAGAGCTCAGGGAAAGGCATTTTCCTCCCCTGAGATGATGTGCATGGTCACATGTGCCAGAGTTCCAGGAAGTAAAAGGAGAGATAGTAACCTGCCTTTAGTTAAAATGGTCACTGTTAGGAGAATGGGGGGGGAATGAGGTATGCAAAGAATATAAAGCCTGCAATTATATATAAGTATCTGTAGATTGTCATTTCTAAGCATTTCTATAGGTGTATTTGTTGTCATTTTATAGATAAGGATAAAGTTCCTCTTTAACTACTTCTAAAGCGATGCTGACAGCAACTTTCCTCACTAGGTGGTCATAACTTTTTTGGGTGTGTTTGCAAACCAAGTTTACTCAAGCCCACACAAAACTGTCAGTGATTCCTGAATGAGAGGGTCTGGGTTCATTATAATCATCTGGTGAACTTCCTGTGTTTATAGGGGAAGGTGCAGTGTCGGCATCCCTTTAGAAGTAATTAACCCTGAGGGAGTATCTCACCAAAGATGAAATTCCTATTGCAAGGGATGCCAAAAATTAGGGATGTCCCGATGCCACTTTTTCAGGCCCAAGTACAAGTACATCCCCTCATGTACTTGCCGATACCAATTACCGATACTTTTTCTTAAAGGGACAGGTGACTTTAAATGATCCATAGTACAACTACATGTTATGTACTATGGATCATGGTTTAACCTATTCATGTTAGCAGTGGAGAATTGTAACTCTATTGCAAGTACTTGTATCTTAGTAGGGATGCACCGACATATCGGCCCATCGAAACATATCGGCCGAAAATGGCACTTTTTGGCAAAGTGCCGAAAGTGCAATTTTTCTACCGATATAGCGGCGCATCTGTGATTTCTCTCCTCCCCGCTGGGTGCTGCTCTGTGTCCCAGCGGGGAGGAGAGAAACTGTCACAGGCGGCCGAGCGCTGTGAGCGGCCGGTGTCTCTCCACCCACACCACTCAGCCTTCTGTGACAGATCAATGGAGAGCGGTGTTTGGGTGGATACAGCCAGCGCTGTCACAGGAGGCCGGCGGTGCGGTGGAGAAGTCAGCTGTCAGATCTCATTCTCCTCCCCAAACCGCTCGCTCAGCCTCCTGTGACAGCTGTTCGCGATCACTGAGTGTTTGTACCTCGCTCTGCTTCCTGAGTGTTTGTAAATAATTGCAGACAGAGTATGTCTACTATATCCTTATGAATGAATGGGAAGTGCTTTACATCACCTCCTGTTCATTCATGATTGAGGATATAGTAAACATACTCTGTCCTCATGTTATGAATGAACAGGAACTCTCAGTATAGAGGATTCCTGTTCATTGATAACAGGGGCTGCAGAAAAAGAGATTGAGTTCTCTGTGTTCTCAATCTCTTTTTTTTTTCTATTTTAAAAGGGAAATATCAGGGGCCTGTTTAGACCCCTAATATTTCCCCGAAGCCCCTAAAAGTAAAGTAAAAAATATTTAATAAAAATAAAATGTAAAAAAAATAAAAGTTTATAAAAAATGAATGAAAACAAAATTTTTTAATTTTTTTTTCAAAAGTCAAATCTTTTTTTTTTCGGTTTTGGCCCGACATTTTTTTTTTTCAGTTTTAAAGTTTTCATTGCACCTCTATATCTTAGTGCAGACTTCTGGGAAAAATCAGTCAGCCAATCACAGAAGCAGGAAGTGACATTTCTGGGGGCATTACGTACACCAACCGTGTACAGAGGGCCTCCAGGTCGCCATATTGCATTGATTTTTTTTTTTAGCCAGAATTACAGCAGCAACATTTTTAAATGGCGAGATAATTTTTAACTCAATTCAATTAGAAAATGGCTTGTGCAACAATTCTATATGCTATATTCATTTTTTAAAGAGTTTTTTTTTTCTATATTTTAAGTGGGGTTACCGTTTTTGAAGTCTTGGCACACTAAACTGAGTAGCTTACTTGGGCTCAGCACTGCAGGGGTGAGGGGTCCCTGGTAATTCATTTGAAAATGTTAGTAATTAGATGGATGTTAATGCAATATACCCACTAAGTATAGACACCAGGTTTGTGTGAGGCTCCTCTGCAGCATTAGTGAGAGATGTGTATATGTATTGCAGACCTGGACCATTGACACATTTACCCCTCACAAAGGTTGTGATAAGTTAAGCTTATTTTGCATTTATTTTTTTTTGCAGGAAACGCGACTATGAAGGGTTTTTGTGTACATTGCTTCTACCTCAAGAATCCCGCCTTTCTGTGTTTGCTCTGCGGGCCTTTAATGTAGAGCTGTCACAGGCAGGTATTCTACAGCAAATGACCTTTATGTTCTTTATGATATCTTGTCCTCATCACATCGAGATAATGCATGATAAAAACCTCCAGCAGCTTGGTGCAGGTCCTCTGCATTGCCCCTATTGTGAAAACCCTCTCAGTATCATTACGTCCATCCATGTTTTCATCATCATATGCTCGCTTCATCTTCTAGTAGCAGATGCAGGCTACTCATGGCTTGCTTGCATCATCTGTTTCCCCATGCTGCTTGCTTGCTGTGCCCATGTTCCTTTGTAAGTCACTGGCGAGCATGTTGGTCTAATTGGGTGAAGTGCTAAACGTAGTACTTGTAAACACAGGTTGCACAGAAAAGAACTGTACACATTCAGAAGATATCACAGGCTTTTGTCTTGAGCTGCCCACCAGCAAGTATAAAGAGCCTTTGAAATCAAAACATCACAATGTTTACAGAGTAAATATCTTTCCACCTATGCCATGACTCGGATCACATTGTTAGATGTATATTCAAATAGAAAATGAGTTGTATGTGGTCCGGCAGTTGTATCGGCTCTTCTAGATGTCTAAGCGCCACTCTTGTGTCATGTAACAGCCAGCAGAAAGAGGGTCTGATGTCAGTGGCCCACAATTCATACGTTGCATATGCCATATGGTCAGGAGTGTGTCTGACTAGATATATAGAGAGAGAGAATGAATTAATATTTGTTATTAACCTACAACACAACGAAGGGAGTATGCATATGCACTATTAAATAGTAAACTGTATTTTGATGTGATAGGTCCACTTTAATTTGATTTACCAGATCAGACTGTATCAAGTACCAGACCTCTGTTCATTGGATTATTAAGCATGGCCTATGGAGAAGTGATTTTCATTTTAATTGTGCTTTTTTTTTTGGAAGGTGAAGGAATCAGTGTCTCAGAAGAACCTGGGTCTGATGCGGATGCAATTCTGGAGGGAAACTATTCAGGACATATACCAAGAGAATCCTCCACATCACCCTGTGGCTCAGGAATTAGCTAAGGTGTCTCATGTTTGTGTTTTAGCATGTTTAAATGAACTGAAAATTCAGTTCTGTTTCATTTTTTTAAGTGGGAATTATTGCTCTATCCCCTTCACGACCCATGACGGGATAATACTGTCATGAATTCTGAAGGGGTTAAACAAACTAAAGCCGCCGGGACTCTGTTCATAATTGTAGAGCCATCGGCCTTACAGTAGAAGCGATTCCGCCAGATCGCTTCTAAGATCCGATAAACGGGCCGCTGTCATCCATATTCTCCCTTCACTACTTAGTAAGTTGCCAAACTAGAATAAGCATGTGGACATCAGGTGTCCTGACAACTATAATGCATGTGCTTGTTCCAAGTCAGTGACTTGTTCCAAGTCAGTGACTCTCCAAGGATAGATCAGGACGATAGCTCTAGAACATGCACCTTACAAAAACATTCAACTATGGCAGCCCCATAATTCTTTCTTGACAGGTTCCTATGAAAGTAAAGTAGTCCTCTGGCCAAATGTTTTTTCTCTCCCGTTTATTGAAGGACACAGGGCAACAGATCGTAGATCCTGAATGGTAGGGTATATCGCCACCTGCAGGAGTAGGACGCTAGGCACATAACAAAAAGACAAGACAGCCTAGGGGCGGCCCCTGCTGGTGGCCCAACCCCTCACTTGCTGACAAGTCTCCAGTTTTTTGCCTAGCGTCAGGAGTAAGGAGCTAAAAAATTTTCTCTGAAGAATTTTTTTCCTTTCTTCCGTTTGAGTTGATTTTTCTTCTAGCAAGTGTCCCCTGGGTGACAGGCTGGATGATTGTAGATCCTTGTAGTCTCCCCTGGGTGACCGACGAGCGCATGCAGACTCTGCTACGGTGGGTCGGCTGCGAGGGGTGGTCCTCCCCGACGCCTATGGGATTCGTCCTGGGGGGGGCTTCTGACCGGGGGCTCCGGCCCACCGGTACAAGGTCCGGCTACTGAGGGCTCGCCAGTGGTCACCCGTTCGGTTTTGCATGCGGGTCCTGGGTCTCATGGTGGCCTCTTTCGAGGCGGTGCCTTTTGCACAACACCATACCAGGACCCTGCAGAGGAACATCCTGGTACAGTGGGACAAGTCCCCCCTGTCCTTGGACAGGGAGATTCGGATCTCTCGGGAGGCGAGGGCCTCCCTGCGGTGGTGGCTTCACTCCCCCGTCTTGGTGCGGGGGAAGTCAGGTGAGTACAAAAATCCTATTTTTTTCTAGTTTTTGGCAGACCTGGAAAGTTTTACAATCTGTCGGGTTTTTGTTTTTTTTGATCATCACTTGACCGCTGTATTAGATGTCTTATTGGTTGATTGAAAGCGAATGTAAAATCAGCAAAATAGAAAATCGCTGGGAGGTAGGGATTTTTGGCAGAAGAGACGTGCAAATCTTCCTCTTCCCTCCAGCAATTTTAAAACATTTTTTTTTTTTTGTTTACACTGTTTTACACGTGCACCATAGAGTGTAAATACTCAGCCCACACATAGCCCCTCTAAAATGTGAATGTGAATGGGTCAGGTGCTGGGGAGTATCAATGGCCACCCAATTGGCCTTGAGGACTTCCAAAAACCTCCAAGTGTCTGTGGTGCAGATGGCGGGGTACAGAGCTGAGGACTGAAGATCAATCTGATGTGGAGAAGGGCACACCCGTGTGCCCTAATGTGGCAGTATGCTTCCATTTTGCTCCAATATGCATACTTGGACATTAAGGCAAAAACAGTGAGGGGAATTTATCAAAACTGCAGCAGAGAGAAGCTGGAGCAGATTTGCACTACAGCCAATCAGCATCTCTGTCTCATTTTCAAATCTCACCTGAGCAAACTGTAGAGTGATGCTGATGTGTTTCCATGGGCAACTGCTCCAGATTCTGTCTGCACAAAGTGATTTACTACCACTTTAAAAAGGTGTGTGTGTATGTATAAGGATGCTAGCCTCTGGTTTTAATTTGACTTGATATGCTAGTTAAAGGAGCATGTGGCTCCCCAATTTGTTACTATTTTTTCTTAGCATTGTAGAGTCTTCTTTATAACAGCATGTCACATTCCATCACATATTCCTATAGTAAGAGGATTATTCCTCGCGAGTTTGGGCAGAGCCGTCCACATAATTCCTTTTTGCTCCAGTGGCCAACTGCACATCCAGAACCACCAGTGTATAGTACATATATACGATAGCTATCTCAACCTTTTTTACCACCATAAGAACTCTTGAAATGGTTTTTCAGGTCTCGGGGAACAGCTGCTAAAAAGTATAATATCTACAGCTCATTATACAACTACTACTGCTCTAGGAACCCCTAGCAACCTCTGGAGGAACCCTAAGAGTTCCACAGAACCCTGGTTGAGAAAGCCTGGTCTAAAATGTATGAACAGCCCTTTCAGGCTTTTTGGTCATTAATCAGTACAGTGTATTGAAACCCTTGCTTCTAGGAAATAGGGCTAGGACTTTGTAAAAGCTATAATGTAAGAAGTGTTTAATACCAAGGGTGGTGTTGGTCTTGATGTGCAATGTGTGTTACTACCATGGGTCGGGGAGTATAGACTACAGGATATAAGCACGTTTTAGGACCTTACACACTGACTAACTTTGAAAGGAGGCATTTCCCTTCACTTTGAGACGTTTCGTAGGTTTGTGCTCACTTCCTGATACATATCTGAAACCAAAACTTCTGCAGTGAGACTTGACGGGCCAAACCAAAATTTTCCACTCCATCCAAAGTTAAAGGGAGAAACGTTTTGGGCTGGCGTTCTACCTCGTGGCAGCTAGAAAAAAACAAAACACGAGGGCATGAATGAGAGTGATAATGCCGCAAAAGTTTTGCTTTATCCTGTGCATTCTCCTAGAATGTAGTGAGGTACAATGTGCTATACCAAGGTCTTTGAGAAAAGGTCCGGAAAAGGGGTAATATAAAAGTTTTTTTAAAAATACCAAAATCCTCATATGCATTTCATCTTTTCTGTGTACAGGCTGTGCAGAGACACAAACTGACAAAACGATGGCTGACCAGAATCATTGATGACAGAGTGAGTTGTCTGATATCCTTTTCTTCTTGCTGGTTATAAAATGTAAATCCTTCTCCAGTCTCCCTTCACTATAGTGAGGTTGCCAAAACCGAAAATGCTGACCCAAATAAGATTTCATTTAAAATATAAATATGCTAGATGAGGTGATTGTGAGATATTAGGATGGGGCAATCGATTGTGGGAACTTTTTTCCTGCATGTGGCTGACTTCCTTTTCCTCTCTGGTATTAATATTGACTTCTTTTTTTCTCTTTGGTATTACTATTGAAGCAGAGACGTCAAGTGCAGCTCAGCTTTCAGCCACCTGAAAACTATAGGCTGTGCCGACTAATTCAATTAAAACATTGCAATGCGCCAATAAATAACCATAAAATATCACATCAATCAATAACCATAATATACAGAAATATATATTGTGAATGCTAAATCACATAATATAACATCAATAGTCCTATCTATCTATCTATCTATCTATCTATCTATCTATCTATCTATCTATCTATCTATCTCCAATTAAATAGATGAAAACAAAAGTCCACCATTTGCCGATCGATGTCAATGAATTCAATGTGCATAAATATGTGACGTGACAAGTCCTCCTTATAAACTCCTGATGATTGTTAAGCACACCCCCCGCACTCACCAGATTTCCATAATCATAGCGGCATAACGGTCACAGCTGGTAATCACGGTAAAACTTCTTCCTCCAATCCCTAATCCTTCTCGAAGAGTGCTTCCGGTTAAAGGAGAACTATGGTGGGGTTAAGGCTTTTCCCCATAGTTCTCCTAAGGGTAACGGGAGGACACAAACTAGCGTCCTCCCATCATCCTAAGCTCAGTATACCACGAGCCACGGCTCACGGTATACCGAGACGCCGCAGTATGCCGCGAGCTATAGCTCGTGGTATACTGAGACGCCGCAGCTGAAACAGATCCCGACAATTATGTCTGGATCCGCCCAGCTGCTTGAGTGACAGCTGGCTCTGCCTATCTAGAGGCAGAGCCAGCTGTACCCCCCCGGTCCGTTCCACCAGTCAGTGCTGGAGGATCGGGGAGGGGGAATCCAGTCACTCCCCTGTTGCAGCTCTCTGCCGTGACAAGATCGAGAAGTGAGCGAACGCTGGTATGTGTTCGCTCACTTCCCGATCTACTGAGCCGACCTGCGACAGTTTCATTGTCACAGGTCGGCTAGAACTATGAGGATGAGTGAAAAGCACTCGCCTCATAGTTCTCCTTTTAATGCCGTTTACGAAAGATATCCGCTCCCAAGGGAAGATAACAAGCACATAGTGTAGTTTGCAAACATAGGTAATTTTATTAAAAACATTTAAAACCACTTACACAAGATTCCAGAAACGTTTGCCATTCATATGAAATAAATAAAAAAACAGCTGATCCTCAGACGAAGTGGGAACAGGTTCCTTCCTGCTTCCTGTGTGGCAACCTCAGTGCGTGCCCACCCTTCCGACGCGCTTCGTCCACAGACTTTATCAAGGAAAGGCAAATGTACTGAGGTTTCTTGTTAATCTCCTTTTATATCTCCCTCAAACGGAGACTGTCGTGGGAACTTTTTTTCCTGCATGCAACTTACTTCCTTTTCCGCCCTGGTATTAATATCGACTTCTTTTTTCCTCTTTGGTATTACTATTGAAGGAGGGAAGTCAAGTGCTCTTCAGCTTTCAGCCACCTTAAAAAAACAAACTATAAACTTTGCTGACCAATTGCTTGAAACATTTTCTTATTAAAGCATACCCACAGATTGGCCACACACTACAGTAAGACTGAAACACTTCCAACTCCTCATCACCAATGGAGCTCCTGGAAACACCTGAACTTCTGGGTGTGGGGAAAATAGACACATTCTCTGTAACAGTGTATTTCTGAGCAACCAATAACCAGGGCTAAGCTTTGTCATGTGTTTGTGTCTGCTATGGGAGCAGCCTAGGGCTATGCTATGCTGACTTCCAGAAAGTCTGTGTTTTGTATATGCACTCAAACAGTGAGAGTGCTCTGATGTTACAGTCTATGCATGCTGTGACACCTTGTAGTGTTTTCTAGCTAACTTCTGCCTTAGTTTGTTATGCAAGACCATGCTACTGGTCTGCTTTCGTAGTGGGAATTTCAGAACCAGAACTAGCCTTTGTCCAACTCATGCAGGTTGCCAGAGATGCTCTCTGGCCACTGCTGGTGGAGTTTAGGTTTCGAAAGAGCCATTTAAATGGGTTAACTAAACTGCAGTGCACATGCTCACCAAACAATTTGCATCAAATGCCACACACCAGGTTGAAATAAAAACGTATTTCCACTTGGAAGTGTTTTCATTATATATGTAAAAGAGCTCAGGCATAGGAAATCATTTCACTGCACATTTCTCTTTTAAAACACTCCTTTTTATTGTATAGTACGTAATTATATGTGTTAATGCGGCAGGAACATTTACTCATTACGCATGCATGCTCTGCTTCCAGTTTCGCAGCATTGAATAATGTTTATTTCTGGCCAATCTGATTAATTCAATGCAAATCTATTGGAAAGGATTTGTCTGATTTAGAACAATAAACCACCTCCATTCTCTGTCATAAAACACCCACACAGTTCCTGATAAATACAAACCATGTAATACTTTGGCTGGGCTTTAGGTGCTGTGAGGGAGATTAGTAGCAAAACATTTTTTTAAAGGAAAAAGAGGTACTATTTACTCCAAACAGCAATGTAATTTTGTATTGCTAACAAATGGCCTTATGGTTTATGTAATTGGTCATTTGTAATAATGATAGCTCTTCTTTTAGAATAACCACGAAAACTAGAACTCTGCTGCCACCTGGTGGTGTAAACTACAGAAATAATTTACCAACTGAAATAAACACAGGGCTCATTGATATCAGACATTTGGATTCACATTTGTCCAGTAATCTTAGAAATCTGTCAGTAATTAGCTGTTACCTATCAATTGTTATTTAAAGTGACACTAAACTCAGGAAATCTTAAAAATCCATTAAAGTACCTTAACTATTAACAAAAATGTATCTTATTTGTGTATTACTCAGCTGCAGATCCTCAAATCATCTCTGAATTGGTGCCGACACTGTCCTTCCTTCTGGAGGGTGGCTACTTTTGTTGCCCATGGTCCTTGTGTGTGTTGCAGAGTAGTCGGCCCTCCGAGCTCATTCCCGTGATGGACTACAATCTCAATACAAATTAGTAGGGATGTTCAGATACCAGTGCTGATACTTGGCATTTTCTCAAACTACTAAGGTTACAGCTGGGACCTGGCTCTGGCGCTCCACCACTGTCCTGAAATCATCAGTCTGTATTGTTTTAGAAAAACATGACAAACAAAAATGTACCAGTACTTGTGTCTGTAAGTACTTGGACAAGTATCAGTACTTGTACTTGAAAAAATTGTATCAGTGCATCCTTAATATATATTTATAAAAGAAAAATCATACATTTAAACAGGGTTGCACAAATTCCAGGAGCTCAGTATGCTCCTTAACCAGTTGACATCCGCGGTGTTAAACCCCCTTCCCATCCAGGCCATTTTTCAGTATTCAGCGCTGCAGTACTTTGACTGACATTTATTCCGTCATGCAGCGCTGTACTGAAATGAATTTTATACCCTTTTTTGGGGACAGATAGAGCTTTCTTTTGGTCGTATCTATTTTTTTACTATATTAAGGAAAAAATACAGAAATTTAAAAAAAAAAACAGTTTCCCCTATATTAAATGATAAAACATTTATTATTACCCAATTTTTTGGTAAAATATAAAAGATGGGGTCACGTCGGGTAAAAAGACACTAAACATGTCAAGCCTTAAAATTGCGTGCGCGCGCGAAACCTCAAAAAACGATAATACCCAAAATTGGCCATAGGCGACGCTTTAAAAGCTGTTAAAACACAAATAAGATACATTTTAGTTAATGTACTTGTATGCATTTTTAATAACTCCTGAGTTTAATGCCACTTTAAGACCAAATCATGGGCGCACCACGTATGTCACCAAATAGCTATACTCTGTGCACAGGAATGTTCTTAGTCCTTCTATTCTCCAGAGACTTTAAAACATATAATTGCTTGTTCAAGCTCCTTAAAGGGGACCTGCACTCAAATATTAACTTAACATTGTATTAAGGTAGAAGTTCACATCGGTTTGGACCCAAGATCATCGATTGGAGGGCTAATTATCTAATGAACTTGCAAATGCAGTAAACCATGTCTTTGTGGCAGATGTAGTAAACCTGTTGGAAGAAGTCCACCATTTGCTCTAGAGTAGAAGTAGACAGAAAAAGCTTTCATTCATAAAACGGAATTGTTCAGCTCTGAGACTGAAAATACACTCCCACAATTTGAAACCGTTTGGAGGCTGTTAAAGGAGAACTATGGGGTTAAGGCTTTTCCCCATAGTTCTCCTAAGGGTAACGGGAGGACACAAACTAGCGTCCTCCCGTCACCCTAGGCTCAGTATACCGCGAGCTGAAGCTCACGGTATACTGAGACGCCGCAGCTGAACCTGATCCTGACAATTGTGCCGGGATCCGCCCACCTGCGTGACTGACAGCTGGCTCTGCCTATCTAGAGGCAGAGCCAGCTGTACCCATCACCTCATAGTTCTCCTTTAAGGAATTCCTTTTTTGCTCCAGTAGCCAACTACACATCCAAAACCACCAGTGTATAGTACATATCCAGCCATCTCAACCTTTTTACCCCATAATGACCTCTTAAAATGTTTTTCAGGTCTTGGGGAACAGCTGCTAAAAAGTATTATATCTACAGCTCACTATACATCTACCACCCCTCGCAACCTCTGGAGGAACACAAAGAGTTCCACAGAACCCTGGTTGAGAAAGTCTGATCCAAAATTTGCAAACAGCCCTTTCAGGCTTTTTGGCCATTAATCAGTACAGAGTATTAAAACCTTTGCTTCTATGAAATAGGGTTAGGGCTTTGTAAAAGCTTTAATGTAAGAAGTGTTTAACACCAAGGGTGGTATTGGTCTTGATATGCATTGACTAACTGTGAAAGAAGGCATTTCCCTTCACTTTGAGACGTTTCGAAGGCTTGCACTCACTTCCTGAAAATCAATTCCCACAATTTGAAAACATTTGGAGGCTGTTGAGGCAGATTAGTATAGTCCTTAACCTAACATTATACAGAACGCTGAAGGCTGGTAAGACAATACAATATGACAGCAAGATGTATTTATTTAGACCAAGTACTACAACAAAAAGGTATCACAGGAAATGTGTTTTGTTTTTTTTACAACAAAATCATGTAATGTAACAAATACATTTGAAACTATAATAAAACTATATTTATTTAAACTTTATTCTGTCCCTGTTCAAAAACTTACCACATAGCACATGAGGGAAAATCTGCAATAGAGATGGCATTCCCCTATTTAATCAATTATGCTGTTTGGAATTCTTTTTTTATTTTTATTGCATTGCATATTTTTGTAAGACAATATCGCCAAAATACATATAATTTTTTCTTACGTAATGATAGTTATTGCGGAATTAACAGGCCTGTAGCAGATATGTAAAAATTGCTCTGGTCCTTAGGGGGTGTACAGGTGAGAGAGTTGAAGTGGTTAACAAAAGCTTCTACCCTCTCTATATGTTGGGTATCTGCAACATATATATATGATTAATAATCACTTTAATATATTACCTCTCAGGAGTGTGAAATTATCATCGCCTGGGACATGCAGTTCCGGGCATTGGTCACGTGTTGTTTTTTTTCTACATTTAGCCCTGCTTCGGGCAAGCAGGGCTAAATGTAGAGTGGGGGTGCCATTTTGAACAAATCACTTTTAATCGGCCTGCTTGCCCTGTCCGTTCCACCACCAGCCACCTCCCTCTGCGCTGTGGTTTTCGGGGGCCCCTGCTATTCTGGGGGACCCGGGACCGCAGCAAATGCCTTCATAATCTCGGATGGTATATAATTTTAGCTTGGCTTGCTCCCGTAATGGACTACAATCTCACATTTTGTTTACCAATTTGTATTGAGAAGTATTTGAGCTGGTGGCCAACAACGAGTTAGGAGCTGGTGAGAACTAAGGTAGCCCCCCTCCAGAAGGAAGGACAGTGTCGGCACCAATTCAGAGATGATTTGAGGATCTACAGCCGAGTGATACACAAATAAGATACATTTTTGTTAATAGTTAAGGTACTTGAATGTATTAAGTGTGACTGATTTTAGTGTCACTTTATGTCTTATCTAAACCCAAGAACAAAAATGTAATATACAGTATTGCAGCTTACCAGTGGTTGGGTCATTTACTTTTCTTTTTTCCTTTTCATTTTTACCTATTGATCCTGCCAGTAACACACTTCCTGTCCTAGGGTGACAGTTCTCATTGACTGTATTGTATCTGTAGAGGCACAGCTTTGTCACCCTGGACAGGAAGTGTTAGGCCACCCTAAGGGTGGGAAATGTAAGGGCTACAGAACACCACCCACTCTTCTGTTCTCCATAACAGAGGAGGAGGTTTTCTTTTGTCCACAGAGAAAACTGGGAACAATGCAGACTGATAAAAAGTGTAACACAGGCAGAGCACAGGACGTTATGAGCTCACAAAATGTCTGACAGGATAATCTGGTATTCTACACCTATTGATTAGAG
The DNA here is from genome assembly GCF_000935625.1 of Nanorana parkeri. Taxonomy (NCBI): domain Eukaryota; kingdom Metazoa; phylum Chordata; class Amphibia; order Anura; family Dicroglossidae; genus Nanorana; species Nanorana parkeri. The sequence continues at coordinate 355,982 of NW_017307291.1, forward strand.
CTAAAATGCTTTAAATTGTAAATTTTAACAGACCAAAAGGGAGAGAATAAGAGAATTTCTTTGTTAGGGTTTGCATACACTTTGAACTGTATGCCCTCAAATAAATAAATGAATGCCTTATTGCAGTCCAACTTTCATCTTAATAATTTAGGCCCCATTCACACCTATATGTTTAGGTGCGATTCGGGATTCCTGCATCAGAAACTTGCATTTTCCTGCAGCGGGAATCCTTAATCTGCCATTTACAAGCGGCAGCTGTCACCCGTTCAAGTTAATTATCGGTGTCAGCGTCTGCATTTATACCCCCAAACTAGCATGTAAAACAACTTGTCTCACCACTAAGGACAATGACAGAGGTTTGGATACACGTCTTCATTATACCCCGGCACACTGCATGTAGTCTTATGTGATGCGATTACATGCAGTTCAGAATCAATCATTATGCCTGGACGCTTCGCTTGTGTGTCCAGGAATAGTAATCAATTCCTAACCGCATGTAATCGTAAATGCACTGGCTCGCACCTGATCATTAGCTTGATTGGGTGACAGCTGCGCCGCTTGTAAATGTAAAGGTGCCCATACACCTGCTGATTATCGTACGATAATCTCGGGTGATCCCGCAATGGCACGATAATCGGCAGGTTTATGTGCAACGTGCAACCTCTTCTACTGTAAGATGTGGTGACGCATTGGGGATCCCAGAATGCATCTGTGGTTGCTGGGCCTCCAGTGCGTCCCCACACCTTGTGAGGAGGAGTAGGCTACCTCCTGGTACACCTGCATTCAATGTATTGACTGCATCAATATGCTCCCACATGGAGACTCATATAAATAGAGTTAGGACCACACTTTACAGAGGTGCCTTGACGGTGGCAGTGTGGCTTCTACATATTTTTGGCCAAAGGTTTGTGCAACTAAAACCTGCTTTTACCGTATACTGTTAGACAGGGTAATTTGTTTTGTTGCTGGCAGGTGTGCTGGGGATTTTTTGTGTTTTGTATTGTTGTAAGCCTTCTCATGTGCACCCTGCTACAAAGGCTGGTTATTAATGTATGCGGTTACCATTTTTTTCTAGTTTTTCTAGCTCTTCTACTGTAAGGTCGCACGACATTAGTCTTCCGAGCACGCTTGAAAACCTGCAGAAAATCGTAAGGCATGCACAGGAGACGAATGCCGCAGGGGCCGGTGTGCGCAAGCGCACTGCCCGCTCAGCACTGCAATCATCGGAAGCCCTCCCCTCAGCGGGGCATGCTTGCGATGATCGCAAGTACGGTCTGCCTGTCCAAGATGGGCCGATCGTACGAAATTTGAATGACCTTACAACCATCGCACAACGAAAGTCATGCGATGGTTGTAAGGTGTATGGGCAGCTTTAGATTTACGGGTTCCTGCTGCAGGAAAGCGCAAGTTCCTGACGCAGGAATCCCTAATCGCACCTAAACATACAGGTGCAAAGGGGCCTTACAGTGTATGCTTCCTTGTTTTTGTTTTTTTCCCTGTACAATTTCAATCTTTTTCTGTCCACATTTTACTGTTGTGGTGTGGCTGCAGTAAACATTTACAGTCACTTGGTGGTGCTGTGATCTTGTCTAATATAACATACACACAGGTACAAAGCTATTAAACTATATTTATATGCTTATATTTTACTGTCTTGTTGCCATTAGCTAGAGGAAAACTGAGGCAGTCTCGGTTAAGTAAAATCTGTGCTTTTTAATACAATACACACGGATTAAGCTCTTTTTTTTTTTTCATTAAGCAGAAATCGTTTTTTGACAAATAAAGAAATTTTATTTACAATAAAATTGAAAGCATCTTCCCTCTGTTGAGCAGGGCTTAGAGCTAATTTTTGGCTGCTAATTGCTTTTCTGTTGCTCAAGGCTGCAACTAAATTGGCCTCTTCTCATGCGCTCTGCACTAATGTATTTACTTGCTGATTTTCTCAGTAGCTTGAGTGGTGCCCTGTCAGAGGTGGGCAAAAATAATATAAAACAACAGATGTAGAATGTGGCCGTGGTTCAAATCTTGAACTGCTTTTTTAGACACATCCATTTTCAATGTATTTGTTTTTTTGTCTTTTTGCTGGAAATGTATAATATGTTTTGTTTTGTTTTCTGTTGCTGTTAGGAAAAGAATCTGGATGATAGAGCATATCGAAACATTAAAGAGCTGGAAACCTATGCAGAGAACACTCAGAGCTCTTTGCTGTACCTGACCTTGGAGATGCTCGGTAGGTACTAAAAATATATCATAGTTAAATGCTCATTCTTTCTTTTTATTTTATTTACATTCATGTACCATAACTATTAACAAAAATGTATCTTATCTGTGTATCACTCAGCTGTAGTTCTTCAGATTGGTGCTGACACTGTCCTTGCTTCTGGAGGGTGTTCCCCATGATCCCTGTGTGTGTTGTAAAGTAGCCAACGCTCTAAGCTCACTCCTGTGATGGACTACAATCTCATGTTTAGTTTACTAATTTGTATTGAGATTGTAGTCCATCACAGGAGTGAGCGTAGAGCGGTGGCTACTTTACAACACACACAGGGATCATGGGGAACACCCTCCAGAAGCAAGGACAGTGTCAGCACCAATTCAGAGATGATTTGAGGATCTACAGCCGAGTGATACACAAATAAGATACATTTTTGTTAATAGTTAAAGTACATAATGTATTTTTAAGATTGATCCGCTGAGTTTAGTGTCACTTTAAGTTGCTGAGCAGTTCTGACTTGTTGCACAGTTGGTCCACGCCAGTGACACAGAGAGGATTGAATTTGGAGACAGAGAGGCAACTAGCATTTTCAGAAGCCTCCGTCAAATACAGTGGTCCTTTATTTAATGCTCTCACCCCTTAGGTGCAGGTCACGTTGCTAAATACTTACCTTCCTTCCTGTTGCAGTGATTCCCTACTCGGCTTTGCACAGTCATTCAACTGAATACACCCCCTCTAGATCCTTCTTACTGCGCTGGTGCGTCAGGGATCAATTTATTCCTATGGGAGAGCCCTATTTTGCTGCACTGCTGAAAGACGCTAAATTAAGGGAAGTTTCCCTAAGGAGACACAGACTGCAAATAAAAACTCTTCAGATGTTTTATCCCTTTTCTGAGTATGCCCAAAAATGCAAATAAGGTTTTGGCTGGAGCTAGATTTGAAAGGAAATGAAAGATTTCACACTTTTTATAAAGAGCACCTGATACAAAGACAACCAGGATGTGTCTACAGGCCCCCAAGAGGCTCCGCCCTTTCCCATTTCCCATTGGACAGTGGCACTGTCCATCACAGTGATAGGCCAAAAATGTAGAAACAGCAGGCAGAGTCAAGTGCTGACTTTTGAATAAAGTCAAGGTTTGCATTATAGAGCCCCCTGGATTCTTGGGATAACTGAAGCTCTGTCTATAGACCTTTGAGATTCCGCAGTAACATCCTGCTGGTGGTTTACATACATTAATGGCAATACAGACTTTGTTTATTAAAAAGAAAATCAAATATTTAACATTTATCCTAGTAACAGACTGTTCACTATATCTGTTAATATGAAAAAATACTTTTTGATGTTGCTTATAAATATGTAACAATATACATGTCAGTAACAGACCATATATTACACCTAATAGATATCAAATAGTGATTTTGTTCTGTTTAAATACCAACAGGCCAAGGACCACTTATGAATGGGTCATCTTCGCATCTGTTATACAAAGCAGACCATTAAATCTTTTTGTGACATTTGACCCTGAAATATGCATTCATACTGCCTTTGAACGTCACTGCCATAGAGAGTACATTGTACTGCTGTATGGTATGGTTTGTGCACACATTTGCCCAACGTGACACCTGTTAATATATAAGCATCCTTTTATGTATTTGGTTTTCTTGAAGGGCAAGCACCTCGGTGTTCATAAGGTATTTTCTTATTTGCAAGGCTTATCTAGAATACTGCTATACACAACTTAAAGTGTTATAGTTGGGCAAAATTGTATTCAGTACATCTCTGTAATACGTTGACATCTCACTATATTGTGTATCTTTAAAAACACTGCATGTACAGTAAGATGCTTGTTGATTCTGCCAGAAATGTGCTCGGCTCCTAACTTTTTGTCTGATGTAACCGCACTGTGCCTCTTCTACACCTAAATCCCAAGCAGTGTTATCAGCCCTGCATAGTTTTAATAAGGTGGGCTACAACCCCCCTCATGTTATGGAGAGGTTGAGAAGTTCTGCAGTCCAGAATAAGAGAGCAGGGCTGATATCACTGCTTGGGATTTTAGTGTAGCAGAGGCACTGTGCTGTCACTTTAAACAGGAGTTAGGAGCACAGCATATTGGCACATTATGGCCGATTTACCTACATAAGTGATAGGCTCCAGCACTGCTCTCCTCGATCATTGGCACTTCCATCTCCTCCCAGCCCTCTCCCCGAGTTCTGAGTCGGCCGTTTGATTGGCTTGGCCCTGATGATGTAAATCCTGTGCAAAAGTTGCTTCATCTCAGCAAGAATCCTACCCATACTACACCGAGCTGCACATGTACGACTCATTACAGTTGTAGAAAAAAAGTGCTGACAGACCGAGTAAAACATTTAGCTGAGGAGACTTTTTTCTCAGCATTTCTGGAAATTTAGGCTTCAATTTCACTTTAATTCAACATTGGAAACTATTCTAAACAATACAAGCTACCTATAGTGTCCTGTGTATAAACCTATAGAGAATGTGCATAGCTATTCATCCACACGCAGTTTTGCAGGATGAATAGCTATGCACATTTTTTTTTTTTTTTTTAGAACCCAACACTTATATATAATCTGCAAGACCTATGCAAGTATAGAAAATTAATAAAATACAAATAAAAAGGGCTTAGAGATGGAATAAATGGTCAGAAAATGTACTTGATCCTTGAAAAGTATAATTCTTTGTAACATCAAACTCTACCCTAAGGGCCTGTTCACACGACGTCCGTATTCTGTGCTGACCTGATCCGTACGCTCCTGCACTAAATATGCATCCCAATGTAACCTATGTGTTTTATGGGCTACAGTTCTCACGTGCGCAGTCCGTTCCGTTCCTGACTGAAAAAATACTGCATGTCACATTTTGTCCGGTCAGGAAACGCACGCAAACGCATCAAAAATACAACGCAAATGGAACGCAATGCAGCTAAGCAAAAATTTTTTATTCTTGCTCCACTTTTTATGATGTCAGAGTGGGAGATAGATAGACAGACAGGTTGGGGTAGAGGTAAAGACATGAACTGCAAACATTTTGAACATGCCCATTACCTTTCCATGGACATACGAGTGAAGGAAAAAAAAAATATCCAATAAAGACGTCTCCTGTGAGCTCATTCTCTGTAGATTGCTGTAGCCAGCACCATCAACATGCCTGCAAACATGTGATTACATGTCTGATCACCAGCTGTACATACACAAAGGGAAGTAGATGTTACGAGAGGCGGAAGTGACCTCAGAGGAAGAATCTGCATACTGACAGCCCCACGGCTTGAAAAAAAAAAATTAAATGTCAGCATCCGGACCGAAAACGCGTCAAAAACGCACTGCATGAGTAGCACCGCGTCTGCAGAACCGGGCCTGAAAATCATGTGAACAGGCCCTAAATTATAACAAGTGATGTAAAAAGGAAGAGAAAAAAGCACAGTAAGGCCCCTTTCACACGGGCCATGCGTGCATCCTCTCCTGATTACAGCAGTACGTAGCGGATGTCACTGCTGTGACATCCATTCCCATATCGTTATTTCCTCCCCATGTGGGGTAACAGGGTGAAAACTTGCATTGGGCATCCGATTGGGTCCTGAAAAACTGACAGGCGGACACGATTGGACCACCCGTGTGAAAGGGTCCTAAAATAAGTAGATTTACTGTATCTTTGGGTTATTGTGGTTAAAGTGTATAAAAGACCAAAGTTATAACTCATGGTAATTTTTATGGCTGTCTATGCCCCACTGGGGAGATTTACCTTCCCTCCTTATCCTGGTGACCATTATTTTAAGTTTTCAGAGAATTAGAGGGGAAATCTTTCAATGGGGACACGTGTTCCAGTCACAACTGAGTTCCCTCACGTTGAAGAGACTTCTCTTACGTCTTGTCGTGTCTATATGACAAAGTGAAGGGAAATCTGCCCAATGGGACACAAGAATTTTAACTTGTCACTTCTACTAAAATAAAGAAAAAATGTTTTGGCTTCAGATATACTTTAAACTGGCAATACATAGTTGGCAGATTTTGACAACAATGTCACATCTATGGCAGCAGTAGATGCACCCTTCTAACTCTTTGGGGGGCGGGGGTTGTATTCATCTGACAGGTTTGAATACCTTGCCTGGTAAATATCCTTTCCCCTTCCAGTTCAGGGAGGTGTCTGTCTGGATTTTGATCTCCTTGCTAGTTCATTCGCTCAGATATGTGTGTACATGTGAGGTGAAGCAAGTATGTGTTTACATGGCACCTGGTCAAAAGGCATGCCTCTTGGTGGCCAGCTACATCTGTATATCCAGTTGCCCTTGAGCGTAGCTGTAGCCTGAGGTTTTCTTGATATAATTATGATATCTGTTTCTGTATGTATGCTATTTAATAATGTGCATGTATGCATGGTACTGAATGCATAGGCTGCTGTAAATGTAGTAGAGTTTAGTAGGGTTGAGGTCAGAGCTCTGTGCAGGCTTCTTGAGTTCCTCCACATCAAATCATGTTTTTACGGAGCTGGCTTTGTGCCAGGGGCACAGTCCTGCTGGAATAGAAAGAAGTTCTCCAAACTGTCACCACAAGATTGGAAGCACACAGTCGTTCACTACAAGCTCCACTCCGGCAAATCATTCAGAAAGGAAAACAATTATCATATTGCAGCCTGAAGTGTGGTGATTAATTTACTTGTCTGACCTGAATTCAATAATTTGGAATTGTGTCCACTAACTTTTGACCACATAGTATATCTCAATGTTCATTACAACATAACAAACCACATTTGCACATCAGATAATTGATGTATATATATATATATATATTTCTCCCCCTACTATGTAGATGTTAAAGATGTTCACGCGGACCATGCTGCCAGTCACATTGGCAAAGCACAGGGTATCGTCACATGTCTGAGAGCCGTTCCTTTTCACAGCAGCCGGCGACAGGTCTTCCTGCCTGTGGACATCTGCATTTTGGTAAGTGCATGCAGCTATTCAGTAAAGTTCTGTGTTTTCCTTGTAAAGGCAACGTACATTGTTATGGACACCCGGCAAAATTCCAGTGAATTATCCTCAAGTGCTGGTGGAAATGGACTGATTTAACCACAATGCACCTTTTCCATTCTGTTCAGCACGGTGTTTTTTTCTGGGGTTTTTTGCCGGCTGTTACTCTAATGGAACGATGCATTAGAAGGTTGTCTCAATCATTTTGTCCTTTTTCAAGAGTGGTTGCCATAGGAACCTCCTGGGATTTCATTAAAATGGGGGGAAAAAAAGAAAAAGCTTACAAGCCATAATAATTTGTGAATGGTTTTAAGAATGACAACTCCTTTTTATTATGTCCCTTTCAGTCTGCATTTCATAATCTACTACGTCAGAAGGGGAGACTAGTCTATTAACTGTTGTTTGGCCATGGCTGAGTAGACTTGTGTTAACTGCCTTGCTCTTGTACCAATGAACTGGATTTGAATAAGTTGAGACTTGAGTGTTTATAATAATTTTGATTGGTGCATCCTTAGTGATGAATTGCCCTACCATGAATGACATGAGCTTTAAGGTGCCCATACACAGTACGATTATCGTACGAGAATTGCTGGAAATCCCGCGATCCTACGATAATCGCAAAGTGTATGGAAAGCGTCTTCCTTCGAACAAGCAGGCTTGAAAACCTGCCGAGAATCGCACGATTCTCGGCGGGTTAGAGGCCTGCTTGTTCGACAACTGCCGAACGGGCCGGTGTGCGCACACTGCCTGTTTGCAGTCATCAGAAGCCCGCCCCCCAGGGGGGCGGACTTGCGATAATCGCAAGTATGATCTGCCTGTCCAAGATGGGCAGATCGTACGAGCTTTTAATAAGCTTACGACCGTCGCAAGATAAAAGTCTTGCGATGGTCGTAAGGTGTATGGGCACCTTAATAAAATGTGTGTTTATTACCAGGTAAACCTGGTTAAGCGGTCTCTTAACCCCTTAAGGACTAATAGCGCAATTATTCCGTCATGGGTCCTTTTAAGGGTTTCAGCTTCCTTCATGTGCTTAATGAGAACTTATATATGCATATGTCACGTCAAATTAAAGCCCTTTTTGTCCTTTAAAAAATGTGTTGGTGCGATAAATGAGAAAGATGGAAATTGCAGTTGAACACACAGCAAAAATTGATTTGGTCCTTAACTGAAGTACAAGCATCTGAAGCTTGGTCCTTGAGGGGTTAAAGAACTCCAATTTCTATACAGTATATTCAAAATTCTTTAAAGTGAAAGTCAAGGCAAATTGTTTTTAAGCTTTTTGCAATACTGATAAAATCACTTACAATAAATGCTGCTCCTTTTATGTTTAAAAGTTTGTTTCCTGCAGAATCAGCGGGTCCCCTGGGCACTGACTCTTATATCCTGTTTTAGGGTGGCTCCTCCCTTTTTAGGGTCCTATGGAGCCACCCATGTCTCTTCTAGAAAGCTGTGTGTGTCTCCACAAACATAGAGGCACAGCGAGGCAAGCCACTTCCCTGCTCCTTTCTCCCCACTCCACCAAGCTAGTAGATGGACAGTTGCTGGAGTCTGCTGTGTCCTTTGTGATCTTGTGCAGAACGGGAAGTTCAGGGAAGCCGAGCTGAGAGGGTTGGAGCCAGTTGCTTGGAAACATGATGACTAAGTGCTTATGCAAAAATGTAAAGGAATACTGCTATGGGCAATGTATATTGGTTTGATCTGAATTCATTATTGAAAAAAGTTTGAGAGTTTTTAATACTACTTTAAATAATTTTTAACCTCAGCTATTGTAATTGTCAGATCTGTCTTTACAATGGTTTGGCACACACTGCCTGTAAGTTAGTAATTGGTCTCACAATGAGAGAGCCATTTCTATAAGCTGATGGGCAGGAAGACAATATAGTCTTTTTTTAAATAAATTGATCTTGATCAACCTCCATTGCCCTCTGGAGCCAAAACTTAAATAAAACCAACAACCTTTCCCAGGAGAAAACTGTTATTAGAGTTGCCTGTCCTGTCTGGGCTGGTGCAGTATTCGCTCAAGTGATGACACCATTATTAGGTTGTGCATGTGTGTGGCGTTAAAGATGAGGTATGTACAAAACTGAGCATTTATCTCTATAAGCCAGATTACGAAATCCCTTAAGCTGACCATACATATTGCAGTTCAATTACCTTAAGATCTACCAATAACTTTTAAGTGGACCTGCCTGATTGCTTACAAATTTGATAGATTGTTTACATAGTTTTATTAAAGGGGAAGTATTGGAAGAGTAGAAGGTACAATACTGTGAACCGGTGTTTGACACTGGAGGTGTCACATGTCAACTCTACAGATCAAGAGCCGAGCAATCGCAAACCCATGATCGCTCAGCTCACAGTCTTCTCCCTGCATGGAAAGATGGCTGTCATTCACCGCTCCCCACAGGGATTCCCCCTCCCCTGTCTGTCGCTCCAATGAGCACTGGAGGAACAGAGAGGGGAGGGGGCGGGCACAGCAGGCTCTGGCTCTAGAGAGGCAAAGCCAGCTGTCAATCAGTCAGCGGGGGGGCATGGAGCGTGACAACATTGTCAGGACCTTTCCCGGCTGCAGTGCGGCTCTGTGCTGTCAGCAGATAGCATGTTGTAGCCCACTGTATGCTGAGTTTAATTCACAGGAGCACCTTAGTAAATGTACTCCTTTGACCCAAAAGAGGACTGAAGTCAAAAAGGTTTGGCCATAGTTCTCTATAAAAGGAGATCAGATTGTAACATACTGTATATGGTCAGGTTTAAGCTCATTGAGTACAACAGATTGTTTTTAGCTGCATCTCTGGATATGCCAATCATTTTCTATCTATTCGGTAACTCATTGTTCGTATGAGTCAGCTGTGTAGTTTGAGCCAATGTTGTAAATGAGTAATCTCCTTCATTCACCTCTGTGTAAGTGATGGGATTAATCATCAACAGGTACTACTGTGTGGTTAAACTTCAGCATTGTGCAGTCATGGGAGATTGCTAGCTTTATCACACTACTGCAAAGTTCTTGTGCAGCAGCTCTTATTAAAATGAATGAGATCTGAAGAAAGCATATGTGGCTTTAGCCCTGTGAATGACAATCTAAATAAACTAAAGGCTGTGAAGTAGAAACTGTAGAGGTATATCCCAGGTAAGCTCCGCATATACAGTTCTAGCTCATCCTGTAGCCGCACAGCTAAACCCGTATGTAGGAAATGGAGCCAAGGGAAACCAGGCAGGCTTTAGGGCTGAAAGGTCAACAACATATCACATATTTTCTTTGATGAGAGTATTCAAGTATGGAATAGCAATGCATCATCTGTTGATTTTAAAGCGTCCTATGATTGTGTTACTCAAAAAAAGCTTTAAATAGTTATAAAGGAATTGGCCATACCACACACGCTAATTAGAATAATTAAAGCGGAATAGTCGCTTGGCAAGTCTTATAATGTGGAAGAATACATAGTACACATGCAAATTATAGCAGACGTCTCTCTGGGTTTATGCTCCTCTACCAATAACAGCTCTGTGATCCCTGTTGCCGCTCCATTTGCTTATTTCAAGCAGTGTCTTGCCTCTTTGACCATTGAGCAGCCAGCAATAGTGTAACTCCTGCTCCTTACAGGCTGTAATAGATATGCATCCAGTCCTTGCCTAACGAGATGTATTCTTTTCAATGAGGATGTTATTGGGCAAACCATTAGTCACAATTACCATGGCAGATACTGCGCTATGCTGCTGATCTTGATGCAGAATCAAAAGTACATGTCTGGGTCTGAAAGAAAGGGAAAAGGCAAAAGCCTATTATTCATCATTACAAACCCTTGGCAGAAAGTTAATTCAGAGAAACATTTTCAGGAAGAAACTTTGCATGTGTAATGATGGACATTAGTTGTTATGGCCTGCTAAAAGCTTCTGTCCAGAAAAGGAATTATTTTGCTGCGCAAAACTCTAACACCAATTGTCACATACAGTAAATGACCTATTGTTACCTAAGGATGCAAGAATGCTAGGAGATCAGCAATAATACTCATTGGTAATTTATAATGAATTGTTCATAATAAATGGATGACGAAAGATCAATATAGAGCCCAGAAGCAAGACTAAGTGGAAGAAGACATATTGGCCAAGACACTATTTGGACGCATTGAAGAGGAATGTAGGGTAGATGGAAATGAGTTGGCCTGTGGCCAAAGAGAGAGGAGAATGGAGGAAGCTCCATTGTGCTGTTGCACTGATAATTATGTTACAAGCTTCCCAGCATGACTTTAAAAAGGATCAGTAGGACACTTAAAGGTACACTCCACCATAACCAGTAATTATCTACCTCCCCCAGTATGCATGCTGAAGCCCCAGCCTAGGCTTTCTGTTTTTCATCTAGAAAAGTTTTTTCTTCTGGTGGAGCCTCCAACAGGTAGAATCACTTGGTCATCAGATTTCTTCTACCGTGTGAACATCTGTGTGGCCACCTATATGAATGGATTCTCATTACTGTGCATTGTAGACTAGTCAACTGGTCTCCACACTGATTTTTTGATTGGAGCCCAGACATGCCTTATGTCCCCCTTCTCCAGCACGCCCCCCAGTAAGAGGAATATTCAGTCTACCCTCAGAGCAGGATAATTGCCCAGACTATGCAACTGTCATGAAAGTAATACAGAGACTCCCATTATGGAGATCCCCTCTTACAATGCTAGCTGCCTGGCTGTCTCTGTCTTCAATACGATGTCACAAACCGTAAACGTGCATGTCGCAACTGAAGTCCAAACTCCTGATCTCACATACTTGGTTTTAGTAGCTGAAAAGTATTTAAGCCAGTGGGCCAGCATGACACCCAGCTATTGTTTTCAGAAGGAAAGGGAGCCCTGGTATTCCAAGGTTTAAAAGAAATATATACATTTAATGTTCTGAGAGAAAGGAGGAGATGAGTCAGCATAGACAATGCTACCAGCCTACGGCTCCTCTGCCATCAGTATCCTTCCCCCCGAAACCAGGAAGTTTTGGGAACGGAGGATCGCTTCGGGACCGGAGGCG
>NW_017307291.1:368211-397964 GCF_000935625.1 Nanorana parkeri
GAGGTTGGTGGGGGGGGGGGGGAGAGACAAAGGGAGAAAAAAGGTGCTGGGCCGTTTTTACCATAATGCAGATAATGCATTAAAGTAAAAAATACCCAGACCTTAATACTACTTTAAGGTAGCCACAGATATGAGATGATGATGATCGCTACAACTTCACAGAGCACTGCAAGAGCCGCTGGTGTCCCATCGTTGGGGAGGCAAGTGATTGCCCATATTGGCTATTATCTTCAAGCAACAGTTGTTTCCTTTGTAACCAAGCAAAACAAATGACAAACGCACTCATCAATTTGTCACCAGTTTTACAGCAAGGTGCACATGGAATGGGCTTTAAACAGTAAAACCGAAAAAAAGTTTTCCTGGCACACTCACAAGCTAGCATGTAAAAAAAACTTGTCTCGCACTAAGGTTAAAAACAAGGGTTTGGATACAAACCTCTGTTTTTAACCTTAGTGTGAGACAAGTTTTTTTACATGCTAGCTTGTGAGTGTGCCAGGAAAACTTCCTTTGTAACCAAGACACCATAGGGCAGGGGTAGGCAAGCTCCGGCCCTCCCGCTGTATTGAAACTTGTAAATCCCATCATGCATCAGCCTCTGGGAGTCTTGCAATGCCTGAAGCGACTTGTAGTTGCACCACAGCTGGAGGACCAGAGTTTTCCTACCGTTGCCAATTGGGGGAGTGAGTGTGCCCTCCCCCCTTCCAATCCAGGTATTCAAGAAAAAAAGAGAGAGCTTTTTTGGAGCTTGCACAACTTACAGCTCTCACGCTTGGCTTTACTTATACGATTGAATGATTAATAATGCTGATAAGCAGGGGAAATAAATGATGCCGCAGTCTCATTATTTCTTTTTTGATTAGAAAGAGAATTGTATGTTTTGCTAGTCCCTGTCTGAGAGGTTTATGTCACTGAATATAATTTAATCAGCACCCAGATGTCAGTAATAACATGGCAAATCTGGGGATTAATGTCTGCTGCTATGCTACATTTGGTTCTTCTGTTATATTTTATTTATAGTGCTTCAATATTATGTCAGCGTGCATACATTTGGGAAACAACTGTCTCCAGCATCTTGTACATTTGCTCAAATCAGAACAGATGACGCTCAACAGAAGAATGCTACGAATCTGCAAATGTTCATATACAGTTCATGTCATTCGATTTGTTTCAACTGTGCTTAGAAAAATAAATAATTTTTCAATGCATGTTCAAATATTTAATTTTTTTCCTCTCACCATTGCATGGCTACTGTTTTCTAAAATCATTTATTGGCTTTTAAAAAAAGATTGCATACTTTCTGGGGTTGCCTAGTTGCCCCTCTTTTTCTTTCTTTAACCACTCGGGACTGGAGCAATGTTGTAATATTTGCACACATGTTAAAATCTAGAAAACAGTTTTAAACCCCCAAACAATTGTATATCTCTAAAAGCAGAGGCCCTGTATAAACGATAGTTGCAAATATTTTTTTTGTTGGCACGATAGTTGCACAAATGATTATTTTTAGGAAAAACTTGCGCTTACATAAATTTTAGTACACATAAACACAAATGTAATACCCGCTGGCTCTCCTACCCTCGTTGGCTCTCCTACCCTCGCTCTCCTACCCTCGTTGGCTCTCCTCCTCCCCTTGCTGGCTCTCCTCCCCTCGCTCGCCTACCCGTGCTGGCTCTCCTCCCCGGCTCTCTCCTCCCCTTGCTGGCTCCCCTCACTCTCCTCCCCTCGCTGTCTCTCTCATGGCTGTCTCTGCTTTTAGGCACTGCAAATCTTCAGCATATCTTCTACCTGCTTCCCAGCTCTTTGCGCGCTTTCATGTCCTCCCGCCGTGTCCGTGCAGTTGAATGTGTCGGATGCTGCAGGTGGGGACGGAGCTTGGGTCAGCGAGCCGACTTGAGAACACGATCTACTAGCGAAAGCTTTGCGGCTGACTGGGAAAATGCAATTGACCTAATGGGCACCCCTGCTATAGAGGGTCATTTGAGTGACCACTCCGAGTCTGCTGGGGCTGCTGACATCGCATGCAAGATGGCGAACCCCCCCCCCCCCCTCCCAGCTACAGTCTCCGGGCTTTTGGCTTTCTACACAAGGGAGGCTTTTTTAGGGAATTAACATGCATAAAACTGTAGGAGCAAATTGAACCATACTTTATAGGGGTTTTTTTGCCTTCCACTGGATCAAAGGGGTTAACTGTGGGCATAGCGTTCTGTTTAGGCTTTTTTTTTCTTTTTCATATCTACAGGTTGAACTCGATGGACATGTCTTTTTTAACCTGACTAACTATGTAACTATGAGAAGTTAAGGCCACACAGGCACCTGAAACACAAATTAATGATATAGGCATTTTAGTCTCAGTGCCCGTGTGGCTGTAACCTTACAGAGGCTCCCATTACTTATCGTTTCTTTTGACAATAATAGTTCCCTGGCCAACATGCTGATGCTTTAATTTCAATGCTGTCTGAGTTACTGACCTGGAGCAAGTATAGAGATGAGCAATTCTGTCAGTAATTTAGAGCATGCTTGTTACAAGCCTGTGACAAAAAAATAACTGAAGTCACAGCCAGACGACTAGCATTTTCAGATAGAGGCCTGCAATGGTACCCCCCATACTTCTCCCATGACAGAATCAAGGAAAAAAATAGGTCTATTTATCCAGCTTTGTTATTACAGAGCCTCATTTTGTAAGGGCTTGTTCACATCAAGCGCGTTGCAGGAGCAGAGCAGTTACATAACAGATCAAAACTGCGTCCAATGTATTCCAATGGTATTTCGGGCTCTAGTTCCCACCGAAGAGTGCAGTTCCAGAGCATGTAAAAAAAACTGCAGCAAGCCCTATTTTACCTGCTCTGGAACGCATGCAAATGCATCAAAAACCCATGCAAACGCCCTGGAACGCACTGAAAGCCAATTTTAAACTAAAAAACCCCATCAAAAACGCGGTATAACACTCATGCAGATGTGGTCTGCATTTGGTGTGAACAAGCCCTAAACGGTTTTGAATATTGAATACATTAGTATTTTTCTTGTTCAATTTTACAATATGAATAAAGGTTTGATAAAGACCTGGATGACAATTACCAAATGATTGTTTGTTCTTTTGTTTGGGTACCTTAATAGCTAATTGGAGAGTGGGTGGACCTTAAAAAAAATTAAAATAAATGAAAGCATTTTTGGAGTGTGTATGTGTGTGAGAATGCGTCTGTGGTTTGTGTGTCTGTCAGTGTTTTTGAGGACCCATTCACACTAGTACAGTGCATTAATTGCATAGTACCATTCGATTAATGCTTTGTACCACGCAATCGCACCTACTGTGCATTCTGACGTGGGAGATGTGTTGTGTTGCCATTCTTTGAATGGTACCCCAAAAGCACCACCCACCCACAGTTCATACGCCCCCGCACTGGAACGCGTGGTACCCTAATGCCGAGCGTTCTATTGCAGTGCAACTTTGGTCACAACTTAATGACCAAGGACAAATGTGGGTCCTGAGGTCACACAGGTTGAGAAACACTGTATTAGTGTATGGCCAGCTTTAGATCATTTTTTTAAATTTGAGTTCTTACAGTGGATGGATCTGCTGGCTTAACAGAAGTAGATTACTGAATCAAAGTGTGTCGATGGAGCCAGGCCGAAAATGTTTAGCCGAACAGTGACTGTAGTCACTGTTCATGTGTTCTGACCGCATACATGTTCAATGAATACCCTGTTTATTCCTATGGCTGAGTCCGTACTCATGGTGAGGGGAAGCCAAATTGTCTGATTTTGGGGAGGGGGCATCATAAAGTTCAGAGTAGAAATCATGGAATTCCTGGAGTACTTTTTGGGGGGTTTAAAGTGCAAGTTCCTGTCCTACATCTGAGTTTAGGGATATTATAGTTGCAATTTCTCGGGGACAGTTTAGAAGCTAAAATTGTGCCCATTCTATCCTTGTGAACATAGTATCTATTGGCAGACCAACGAAGGCTCTTTTCTGCTTTAGTCGTCAGAAGCAAATTCAGTTCCACTCGGGTGTTTTCAATAGTTCGGAGGAGAGGGAGAAGGGGCTTGTGTTCGGGTCAGATGTTGTAATTGGCCATCAAGGTCGGCTATGCGTTTAGAAAGTTCAATGAAAAAACTACGTATGGTCGCTTTATGGGCAGCCCGGGCGTACATTAGGGCGAAATAGAAGGTTAGTTGAGATTCAATCTCATTACATACCAGGTGGGTACTCAACAAAGATTAATTTAGTCTCCAATGGAACGACCTATTAGGGTCCCTAAGATGGGAGAGTGACATTGTAACCATAGAGTGGTCGTTCCATGCAATGTCACTGCTGATGGAAGAGGTAATTAAAGGGAGTCAGCCATGAAGTTAACAATTCTCTTTAAGTGTATCTAAACCCAGTCCTTATATGAGGTGCCTGCATAAATTTTTCTTTTTCAGTCTGCCCTGAAGTGGTTGTCACACAGGCTGGACTTCAAACATGTCTGCCTTTTGTTCATCTCCATTACATGGTGGATTTAACTCTGTTTAACATTGATCAACTGAAATATAGTCAAAACAGACCTCTGCAAAATTATTTCAATTAATTACAGTGATAAGACACAAAATAACTATCAGAATACACCCTCTTCATGTTTGGAGATGCACATTTGGCAGCAATTGCACTGTTGTGTCTGTGTGGATAGATCTCTATTAGCTTTGCCCATCTGGGTGCTGCAAATTTCCCCCTTTGCTGTTTGCAAAACTGCTCCATCTCAGTCAGGTTGCATGGGGATCAGGAGTGAGCAGCCTTTTCCAAGTCCAGCCACTAATTCTATATTGGATTGAGAACTGATCAGGCATTCCTTGACATAAACACCATTCTT
Organism: Nanorana parkeri; assembly: GCF_000935625.1. Taxonomy (NCBI): domain Eukaryota; kingdom Metazoa; phylum Chordata; class Amphibia; order Anura; family Dicroglossidae; genus Nanorana; species Nanorana parkeri. The sequence continues at coordinate 373,053 of NW_017307291.1, forward strand.
GTGCAGTTTGGCTTTACGGTTGGTGCCAATGTCTTCCTAGAATGCAAATCTCCTCTCTAGGCTCAGATTTTGTTTAGACAGCATAAGGTTTACCTCCAGGATTTGCCTGTATTTTATTGCATTCATTCTGCCCTTACAAGCCTTCTATGGCCTGCTACAGAAAAACTGCCCTACAGTATGATGCTGCCACCAAAGTACTTTAGCGTTGGGATGGTTCATTTATGATGATGTTCAATGTTTGGCTTACCCCAAAGTGTGGCTTTAAGATGAGAATTTGACATCTGTCTGGTTTACTGCATTAAAAGCTTTACTGCAAAGAGCACATATACTAACCTCCTCTCATGACCCAAAGCTCAATATATAGCAGGCTAGCCTGCTATATACTGTGAGTGCCGCATCCGGGATGGATCCTGACAATACTGTCGAGATCCACCCAGGTGTGTGAGTGACAGCTGGCTCTGCCTATATAGAGGCAGAGCCAGCTGTGCCCTCCCCACGTCTGTTCCTCCACTCAGCACTGGGGGAATCCCTGCGAAGAGTGGTGACTGATTGTCTCCACCTAGTGAGCAGTGACTATCGGGAAGTGAGCAGATTGGCTTCATGTTTCTGCTCACTTCCCGATCAATGGAGCCGACCTGTGACCGCTTCCTTGTCACAGGCTGGCTCTAACTATGAGGATGAGTGGAAATCACTCACCTCCTAGTTCTCCTTTTAATTAAAAAAAATCTGCACTGACCGTATTCTCCATGAAGAATGTCCGAGGTTCATAGGGAAATGTTTTGAAATATGTAGAATAGATGAAGGTAGGAATTTGAAATAACAATAGCAGGCTGTCTGGGGAGCTGAATATGAGGCAGAAGGGTTCTTCATGACCAGCCTGACTTTAGAAAGGCGTCTCTTACTGAATCAGAGGGAAGGGATGCTTTTTTTGAGACCAGCGCTGTGATTTACATGGACACTTCTACTGCTTGATAACAGTGAACAAAAAAAAATCCTATATGTTAATTAAGGGGCAACTCTTTGTGAAGTGAACCACCTGTTCAGAGGTATCCCATCGCACTCCAAACCATCATATCCTCATGTGTAGCTTAAATGGGTGCTGAAATGGCCACTGAATGGCACCGTAAGACTAAAGGAGATAATGAGGTCACCAGCACACCAAGGCCTCACTTCATCGATCTGTCTTTTATTGACGTTTAGATAGTTTAGATTAGTTACACCATGTTTTATCCAATTGTCAATGAAAGACGGATCGATGAAGTGGGGCCTTGGTGTGCTGGTGACCTCATTATCTCCTTGAACCACCTGGTGACTTTCAGTTGAGTTCAGTTGCAAAAATTCCTCAAGGTAGTTTGTCGACACCAGCTTCTGATGGTGTTTCTGCAGTTGGTCTTCTCTATCATGTTTATCCTACTTATGGATGTCCTGTTGAGCAAGTTGAACACCACAACATCACAACATGGGTTTGCAACCATTTCTGGCAGTTCAAAAGAAGTGCTTGTTCTGTCAGTGATATATGGTCCTAAGTTGCTGGATACCTGACAATCACAGCCACTGTATAGAAGTTTCTTCATCATCCCATTCCAAAATAATGAGCAGTAATTTAAAGCTGCACCAACCCCCCCTGGTAAACTTGGGAAACCATGCCTTTATGGAGATGGGTTTGCGCACCTCATCTCAATAATTTGGAGTGGTGTCCACATACTTTTGGCCAGAACGTGTATCTCGCTGTTGGGGGTCTCCAGAAGTCACTCAGTGTGTCAACAACCACGCATAAATTGTGTGGAATTGTTCTTTAAAGGCCTGTAAACTGTATGCATTAGTTGCTAGGTATTTTGGAGGGAAGTTTAAAGCAGAACTCCAGGAATATTTTTAATTAATCCTTGCAGTGGGGCTACTCCTGCACTGCAAGGGTTAATTGCTCATTTGTGTCTAGTGGGGAGAGTCTACCTTGCTGAGGGCTAAAAAGGGGTTAATTTGGGAGGGCAGATACTTCCCCTACAGCCCTTGCTGTTAAAAGGTAACACAGGTGAGAGGCAGAGGGAGTGTGGAGCTGAGAGACGGACAGAAAGGTCTGTGTGTGGCTGCTTAGAAGCAGATGGACTTTGTATAGGTGAGAGCACCAAAACGCTGTGCAATATTTTGGAAGGCCTTTTACTTTGTATTTTATGTTTTGCTGAAAAAAATCTTGTTACCGTTCTGCTGAAAGAAGCAATTTGTTTTTTGCCTGTGGAAGAATTAAAAGCCGTTAATTTTTAACGGACTGTATCGCAAACTCTTGTGTACCACTGGGGTCCCCACATAGGGTTAAAAAAAAATGATATACTTACCCGAACTGCCAAGCCGGCTTCTCTTTATAGACAGTCCCTGGAATATCTCCCTCTCCTCTGCAGCGGTCTAAAGTCCAGTAAATCATCACGTCTATACACTGTGCATAGATGTGAGGATGCTGAAGAACATTCCAATCCGCTACGGAGGAGGGGACAGGCTGCAGAGAACGCCATGACAGCTGGCTCGCTTGGAAATTTGGGTGAGTAAATCTTTATGCAACTAGACACAAATTTATTTTATTAACCCTTGCAGTGGGACTACCCCTACAGTGCAAGGGTTGGTTAAGTGCTAACCCTTGAAATGTAGGGGTAGTCCAACTGCAAGGGTTAATAAAATAAATTCCTGGAGTTCTTCCTTAATGCTTTATTTGAGATAACGCAGGTCATCGTTGTGTTGTGGTTCATACTGGGAAAGAAACTGTGCCAAGTCTTTCACATTTAATCACATTTGTCAGTACATCCATGTGTTCCGTAATGTACTTTATTGCAGAAATTACCCGGCCAACGTGTTTTATTATATAGTAATTGATGGTGCGGCTGTTTCTACATGAACTGTTTGAACCCACATGTGGCTGGTGTGCGTGCAGCTGTGGAATCGGGAAGAAACCTTTTTTTCATCTTCTCTATTTCAGTCCGACATGAGACAACTTTGGATGTTCTGTGATCCTGCTGGATCGACGTGTTTGTTTTTATTTATATTTTTCTTTTCTTTTTTTTCCCCTTCTGCAGCACGGAGCTTCACAGGAGGATTTCATTAGAGGAAGCCAAGAGCGAAATGTCAAAGATGTTATATTCGATATTGCCAGTCAGGCTTACGTACACCTGGAACATGTAAGTTTAGAGTTTCTTTCATGAAAAAAGGATTTTATGCCAGCAGGACTCTGTACTGTTCATTTTTATGCTACTTTTGTAGAACATTGCCTGGTTATGTCTAATAAAAAATGGTTATATGGTGTGTGTAGATCAAATGGAACTCAGAACTTCATCGGTTTACAGGGCAGGCAAATTAGTATTTCTTTTTTGGGTGGAAGCTTGTTTGCTGAATTTCCCAATGAAGTCTTATAACAAGGTCTCCCTGCTGGTGTTTCCAGTTCTACTGTCATTTGCTTTGTAGCCTCATGAGTGTCTATGCGGCTTCTGTATTCTCAGTTTTGTAGAATGATTGAGCCAGCAGTATCCATGACAGATGTAAAAAGTCAGTGACTAACCTACTGGAAATGACTCAAATCAATTGGCTAGCAGGGCTGCAGGGATGATTACTACAAGCACAAATCGGTTTACATAAATAATGAGCAAATATGGCTTCTCCACATTATACGGTATACACTAGCGCAGGGCTCAAAATTTCAGGTCCTGAGCTACTAGCCAGGCCTTCAAAGTTACTCGCCACCAGTTGCCCTGCATAACACAAACACACACAGGGCACAACGCGCACACAGCACAACACACATACAGCCACAGCACAACGCACAGGGCATTACACATACAGCCACAGCACAACGCACAGAGCATTACACATACACATTTCATCTGAAAGTAATTTTTAGTCTTCGCACATGTCTAATAATATGCGTGTGGGGGGAGCAGTTTTCACTTTTTTAAAATAATTTTTTACATTTTTTTATTTTTTTTTATTTTTTATTTTATGATTTATTTATTTTTTTACTGTTGGGGGGGCTTCGGGGAAATATTACGGGTCCAAACAGACCTCTGACATTTCCCTTTTAAAATAGAAAAGAAATTGAGGACACCAAATCCTCAATTTCTTTTTCAGCAGCCTAAGGAGAGAAGCCGCCCCGAGGAGGCTTCATTTCCACTCGCCCCCATGCATTTTTCACTCGCAAATTGCGAGGGGGCAAGTGGAAATTTGGAGCCCTGCACTAGCGCAACTATCAGGGTCGCATGTGCGACTGGGCGTTCTGCTACTTGGGAGGGGTGGCCCCCATCTCGGCACCTGGCCCCGGTAACCATCAAGGCACCCGAGGGACTCCTATGGCATGTTAGATGGATGGGGAAGGGCTATCTGACAACCCGCCCTTCTCATTAGGCTGCGCTGTCCCCCCGGCTAGCTCTCCACTCTGCCGACTTTGTGTGAAAAGAACACAGCCGGTTACTGTCAAGATGATGACTGCCGCTGATGTCAGTGGAGGATGTGGCACTGACAAGCTGAGGGGAGCTGCATGGGTTGTGTGAGGGTGTGACGTCACGGCTGAGGAGAGCGATAAGCAAAAGTTGTGAGGTGTTGCTGGTATGCAGGCAGATGCCTCCTTGTGTGGGACACATATCAGCTGAGCAGTGTTGGGCTGCTATAGATGAATAAGTTATGCATTTATCACACACAAGAAGGCACCTAATAGCTCTATTATGGCCAAAGTGAGCTTGGTTCACGTTTCTGGAACATTTGTCGGTAGTGGAATCTTGGATTCTCCCTCTACGACTTGGCCTCCTCCACAGGGGCCCAGTGTTAGTTACATCAATGCCTGGAAGCCCTACACCATATTGTCTGGCTTTTGAAAGGGGACCTCCTTAGAGTCAGGAAACTATCAGATCCTGTAATATCTACCATACTATCTAGCAGAAAGCTAAATACCTCTAGAATTTACTTCTGCTTTCGGAGGGCTTTCAAGATTTTTTGCGAACATCATATTGGCCCTTTGCAACCTGTATAGTGTATAGTGGAAGCCGCGTTACCTGTGAGTGTATAGTGGAAGCCGCGTTACCTGTGGGTGTATAGTGGAAGCCGCGTTACCTGTGAGTGTATAGTGGAAGCCGCGTTACCTGTGGGTGTATAGTGGAAGCCGCGTTACCTGTGGGTGTATAGTGGAAGCCGCGTTACCTGTGGGTGTATAGTGGAAGCCGCGTTACCTGTGGGTGTATAGTGGAAGCCGCGTTACCTGTGGGTGTATAGTGGAAGCCGCGTTACCTGTGGGTGTATAGTGGAAGCCGCGTTACCTGTGGGTGTATAGTGGAAGCCGCGTTACCTGTGGGTGTATAGTGGAAGCCGCGTTACCTGTGGGTGTATAGTGGAAGCCGCGTTACCTGTGGGTGTATAGAAACACATTTTGCACATCTTTTTGACTTTCATGATGTAAACACATTCAGATAAATGAACACGCCGAACTATGTTGGCCAGAGTATGTTCTTATCGAAGAAGCTGTAAAGAACAGCTGTGTGTCTGCCAAGCTTATCTCATCTCTGTAGCTTACTGTATGTATTATGATAATTCTGGTCTTATATCACCTAGACAGGAGTGTATTTACTTTGCAGGGATACGTTATATAACTGATAATGGCTTTGACTTTTCCTCTAAAGTGCTCACGGTCATGTTTTATGAACTAACATCTATAGTTCTTGCATTCAGACCATTAAAAATAATTCAGCCACTCATTGAGAGAGAACAAGAGCAGCTTATATTCAGTAATGGAAATATGTAAATCCCTATTTGATGTGGTATTACTTGCCTCACACAGCCCCCTAGCAGATAGTAGCTGCGCACTCTGCATGCTGATGTTTGAAGTTCTTGCAGATTGCAGACTGAAGAATGGCCAGAAAAATACAATTGTTTTCATAGGGCTGCAGTGTAGAAGCTGAACTTCAAACAGCTAAATACACAGATAGAATACATATATAGGAGCTGTTATACCTGCCAAATGATTTGCATTTCTGTCTATCAATTCCTAAGATTTACACAGCTCTGCCGCAGGAGACTGATGAGCTAATCTCTCTGTCACTCTGCACTTTCCACCTATAAGCATGTTCCTTGTTAGTGTATGAGTATGGCAAGACAACTGACTGGCCACTTGTGCAGCCTTTTCCTTTTCCAGTCTGAGCTCTGTATCTCTGAGATGTTTGTGGTGCAATCTATTCACCCTCTGGTGTCTCATATTAATTTCAGGTTTACTAGCTCTTATATGAGATGGCTTTGCACTGCACAAAACTACAATACTGGTTTAAAATATACATCCCAGTGTGTCCATGTTTCTTGATGTCTGCTTTATTAGTCTTGGTCAAAACGTGTGAAGATTGATGGATCTTTTTTATAACTGGAAATATGTAAATCCCTATTTGATGTGGTGTTACTTGCCTCACACAGCCCCCTAGCAGATAGGGAAGGAGAGTCTTATAACTTCTTCTTCTTGTTCATCTAATAGTTCATTTTTTCTTACCTAAAGTATATCTAAAGCCAAATCCTTTTATTAGGTGTGAGGGATTAATGAGGGGTTATGACCCCTGTCATGGTTTTATTGTTGCACAGGGGACCACAACCATCTATATTTGCAAAAAAAAACTATATACTGTATAATTACGGCACTATAACTTCAACTAAATGACAGGAGAACCTAGCCCACCCATAGTACTTCTATCAAGGGACGAAAGAGAGAATGTCTATGATTTAGCTGTTACTTTCACATGTTATAAAAATCATTCTAGATCCTATTCTACTTCACTGTATATATGTACATAAAGACATACATACTTTTAAACCAAGAAAAAAAAGTTACAAATAGCAGAAAAAAACTAAAATTATCAAGTTCCAATCCATGAAGTATTTGTAGCCTCAATGGTGAACATTTTATAATGAAAAATCACCCACAGAGATGGATCTTTCAAATACAGAGTATTGCTGTTCCTTTCACCTCCATATTATAATTAGTCCAAAACGAACGATTGGATAATAAAGCCCAGTCCATTCAGAATCGGATTTATCCATGGAAAGCCCAGACTGCAACAAACCTTTAAATATGCATAAGGTTGCATGTTGTAACGCCAAGATGTATAAATATATTGGCCAACCATATATTACAGTGTCTGCCTTGTATTATTAAAGTCTTTGTCAAGCATCCTATATAATTAAGATGATGTGCCAAAGAAAACATTCATAAACCACATATGGTATATTGCAGAATGCTATGTGCTCCATGTACCGTATATACTCGAGTATAAGCCGTCCCGAATATAAGCCGAGGTACCTAATTTAGAGACCAACCGCCTGCGTGAGTGGTGTATGACCAGATGCAGATGACCTAACCATCAGTGTATGAAACGTGTATGTCATGACGTATGAATGAGGCTGAGGCCCTCGTGTCAGATACATACCCATATATATAACATTTATTTCCACCCAGAGTTGCATTAATTTTTCACCAACGTCTTGTAGTGATGATGGGAGAGTCAGACCACTGCTTAAAATCTTCTGCAGCACATCCCAAAGATTCTCAATGGGGTTAAAGTCTGGACTCTGTGGTGGCCAATCCATGTGTGACAATGATGCCTCATGCCCCCTGAACCACTCTTTCACAATCTGAGCCCGATGAATCCTGGCATTGTCATCTTGGAATATGCCATTAGGGAACCTCATTTTGGGCACATAACATTGCTGAACCTAGACCCATCATCCAATGGAAGGCTCTTACCTACTTGCTTAGCCAAGTCCAGGTGGTGACTTTTTTTGGACAGGCAGTGTATAATGCAGCTGACTTCAACAAGGGTATTTAATGCTCACAAATTTAGCATCTATGTGTAGTGTGCATTGTAAGACAAAAAATATATATAGTACACCAGTTAATTGTAGCATACATACATAGCATTCATACATCTGTAACAGTCATCCCACTTTCATTATGACTAGATGTCATCCAATGACTTGCAATCGGTAAAACAGCAATAGTCTGTATATCCCGTGCAGCTGTTGAGTAATATATTTGCATGAAAGTTTTTGTGCCCGGAGTTCCGCTTGAACTTTTGCAGGGATTTAGATTTGTATGGGTGACACCAGTGTCGTTTTAATGATCAACATAAGCTGTGACAGAGATGGCCATTTCCTTTGTATTTTTTGTAAATTCAGTAAAAATACAGTTTAATTAAAGCGCCACTTAATTATTTTGCTATTCTAATAAAAGAACTGCTGGAAAATTAATGGTTTTCATTAAAAATGTGTAAATTGTAAAGCCAGACTAGCAGTCTGTGTCAGTCTGACATTGCAGGCGTTTGACAGATACTGTAGACATCGATGTTCATTACTTTATAGAAAATGTGTCTGCCCTGTTGTCAGAAACAGGGAAATTATTCCTGCAGGCAGTATAAGAATTATCAGAGCTTGCCTAGGATTTAATAGATGAAGTCTTGCTGAAATGGAAAGATAACACTTTTTTTTTGCTGTGATGGTGTCATGATCAGTGTTTGGTGTTTTTAACTAAATTTCTGGAACAATGTCTTGACAAAACTTGTTTTAGGCTAATGTATGCTGTATGAGCGGGTCTGTCCTGCACCCTTATAATTGTACCCATATAAAGCAAATTACCTTGCATGCAATTAAAAAGCAAATCTATGTTGTCTATAGACACCAGAGTGGGTAAAGCTTGCAGTGTGTGCTGCAGCCTGCTTAAAGTTTGTTTATAGCTATAACCACTACAGCCCTAAGGTTCAGTATTAGGCACTCTGAAAACTAAGCATTAGCAGACGATATCTTCAGTGAAAACTTCAAGTCGGAATGATAATTCGATCCAGAGATATAGGCAGCCGAATGTATATGCAAATATTGACTTTTCCTTTTAAAGTCGAGCTTGGCTCTACAACCTGAACCTATAGGGGAGCCTGGGAAGCAGAAGAGGATTGGGTCAAGGTAAGTTTTGCTTATTACTAGCCTATTCCTTTTGTCTCTGGATCTACTGATCATTTTAACATGTCTTTTTCACTCAAGGTAAGGCTCTGATCCTGCATCACATGTTGCAGTGTTAGGTACGCTGCGGTGCCGTTACTTCTTAATGGCACCCTAACACACCTAGCCATCTGATGTGCGTTGCATCGCACCACATCACATTGTAAACTTGACTGCCTTTAGGCATTCCCTAAAGACTCATCTCTTCAGGGAAGCCTATCCCACCTCAACCTAACCGCTCAACCATTACGTTCTCAAACAATTCATTCCCACACAGCTACCTCCTCATGTATCACGTCCCCCTCACTTTAGGCCCCGTTCCCACTGCGCGATATGCAAATCGCGCGTTTGCCGCGAGATTAGCCGCGCGATATCGCGTTCAAGCTTGCATTGAGCAAGCTTGAATCGCGGCTAAATCCGCTCCAAAAAGGATCCTGCTGTAGCGACACACGACCCGCGACAGCAGGACCCTTTGCCCCATTGAAATGCATTGGAGCGCGATATCGGGCGGTAATTTGCCGCGATATCGCGGGAATTACCGCGCGATAAATCGCTCAATGTGAACGGGGCTTTAGATTGTAAGCCCTCAGGGGCAGGGCCCTCTTTACCATCTTGTCTTGATTTGTATTGTGATTGTAATGCCTTCCCTATATTGTATAGCGCTGCGCAAACTGTTGGCGCTATATAAATCCTGTATAATAATAACTATTACCATGCAGTGTGGTGCGATGTGATTTTTAAAAAAGGTGCATGCACTTGTTTGAATGTGATTTAGCTGTAGTAGGCAGCCCATTAAAATTAATTTAGTGCCCTACCGCAGCACACTACAATGCACCCTACAGCACCCCTGCAATGTTACATTACTGAGGCATGAACTTAAGCTTATTTCTGTACTTTAAAATGGCTCAGGTTATTACAGGACTACTTTTGTATAAGTGTATGTCTGGGCAAAATGAATAAAAAAACATATTCAGTACATGTTTGCAATACATAATGAAAAAAGAGAAGTTAACCCAGAGTACCAAACCCTGATATAATTAGCCCATTCGATTTTTGGGCGTATTAGTGTTTAAATGGCTCTCAGAGAGAAACAACCCCCAGCTGCTTAAATTAGACACAAAAAAGAAAAAGGTGAGATGAGCCAATTTTTCTCACCTTTTTTCTTTTATGTTTGCAATACATACTGTTCACATTTCCTGTATTTTTTTCTGTTTTAAAAACACTGCAAGTACAAAAAATTGCCCGGTGATTCTTCCAAAATTCCAGCAAGCTCCTAACTGTACTGAGCTAAAAACACCTCCTCTGCTGCAATGAAATCCCTGCCCAGTTCTCCCCTGCTGGGCTGCAGAAGGCCTCCTCCATGCCATAGAGATAAGGAGGGGGAGTTCTGTAGTCTACCACTGGAGAAGTGAGCAGGACTGACATTACTGCTTGGCATTTTAGTGCAGTAGAGGTGAACTTGTCAAATCAAACGGAAAGATAAGCTGGCCAAACACTTTACAATTTATAGGCTGAACGAGAAAAATACTTGATTCCCCCATCCACGCTAAAATGGATGGACCAATCTCTACTGCCGGCTATTGTATTCTGATCAGAATACTTAAACAATGACTGCAGCTGATTGGCTGCCAACAATTTTCCACCCGGCTCCATCGACAAAAGTGGATTGGAAAACCAAATTTAAAATCAAACCGGGAGGTTTCGGAGATCGAATTAAGGCTGAATCAGCAGGAAACAGCCGTAATGAGATCCGTGTATGGCCAGCTTTAGACCAGATAAACATGTATTTTTCTGTACTTCCAGTGGTTTTAAAGGGATAAATTGTACATGTGCAAAGATGTGCTGCATACGTTTGTCTTTATTTTACCCAGACATACACTTATAGGCCTCATTCACACTGCCGTATAATATGCTGCACATAGATATTTTCCATAGATATGGAGATGTATTTTTACATTGTAAAGATGCGCAAAAAAAATTGAACCAAGATGCTTTCGGTCTCGAAATTTGTGTATTTTACACGCGTGCGCACGTACACAGTACATTAAAGTTTCTATTTAAAGTTATGCATTCTGGGATTGCATACAGTTCACGCATATACACGCCTGTACGCATTTAGAAATATGCATACAATTTTTTGCTCTTTCGTTGTGTGTGAATGAGGCCTAAGAGCTAGTTTACACCAAGCGCGTTCCAGGAGCAGAGCAGTTACAGAACGGATCAAAACTGCGTCCAATGTATTCCAATGGTATTTTGGGCTCTAGTTCACACCGCAGCATTCAGTTCCAGAGCATATAAAAAAACTGCAGCAAGCCTTATTTTTCCTGCTCTGGAATGCATGCAAACACATCAAAACGCATGCAAACTCGCTGGAACGCACCATTTTAGGCACAAAAAATAACTTTTTAAACAAAAACGGCCCGAAACGCGGCAAAACACACTGCACTGCGTGTGCAGAAACTCATGCAGATCTGGTCCGCATTTAGTGTGAACAAGCCCTAAGGCCCGGTTCACACCTGGGCGTTTTGTAGCGCATTCCTACGCTCTGCAAAACGCTCAAACACCGAAATCCCATTATTTCCTATGGGTATGGTTCATTCAGGGCGTATTACAGGCCGTATGAACGTGCTACAAAACGCCCTACGCCCAAAGAAGTACAGGAGCTTCTTTGGGGCGTTTTTGTAGCGCGTTTCCATTGGGATACAGCCAAGTAGCCCTCAAATGCGCGTTTGTCGTGCGTTTTTACCGCGAATCGCACGACAAACGTGCATATTTGATACGCCTAGGTGTGAACCCAGCCTAAATGGTTTGGCCGCGTTTTTGATGCGTTCCAGTAAGGGAAACATTTTTTTTTTGCTGGAGTGGGGCTGTCAGTATGTTAGCTGCAGTGCAGTGCGTTTTTGCTGCGTTGTGCGTTTCCTGACCGTACAAAATGTGACATGCAGTATTTTTTCTGTCGTAACCTGAACGGACTGCGCACGTGAGAACTGTAGCCCATAAAACACACAGGGATACATTGGAATGCATTTTTAGTGCAGGAGCGTACGGATCCGGTCAACACAGAAAACGGACGTCGTGTGAACAGGCCCTAAGGGTGTCAAGTAAGCTGCTTGAAGCTAGTTCATTGCTTTGCATATGCCTGCCGAATCTGATGCTCTTCATAACAGCATTTGCATGCTGAGAATTCTCACTGTCTGTGTGTTTAGGGCCTGAAGATCCAATGCAGGTTTGAACAATGGCCAACTACACAGCAAAAATACTTTGTGTTATAACATTTGTAAATGTTTATTTTTCCTTTTAAACTCAAATAATGAATCCCTTGTAACATTCAAGTTATACCTTTTTTTCGTTTTTCTCCCTCAAGTACATTGTCAGTCTTTATAGCAACAGATGCAGCAGTACAAAACTAACACCCGTACTTTAATTTTGTCATTCAGGCTCGGTCTTTCCAGAAGAAGGTTTGTGAAAAAGCATTTCCTGCCTTTAATGTAACGGTAAGTATCAGAACTGGTTGCTATTTTTGTTGTCAGCAGTATGTTGGTAGAAGTTTCAAGGATACCTCCACACCAGAGTGTGTGGCTTTGGTAGTGACTCATTTGTGAACATGCTGATGTAAAACTTGGTGAGCCTGTACTTTGCCCGTCTTAGGTAATGTAACAGGTTGACTTTACTGTAGGGAGCATAAAGAACCAGTTATTTGCTCTCCCCTACCATCAGACCAAAGAAGAAATACCTGGAATGTCTTGGCATTGGCAACAAGTGATGCCTCTACAGTACTCTGTGAGTGACCATTCAACAGGTCCAATCACTGCAACTTGGAGCAGAGTTAGCAGAGTTAGCACGCATAGCCCTGTATAAGATTCAAGTTGATGAGCAAGTCATTCTGCTAAAGAAGCCCAGCTCCAGGATGCATTGTTGCATACATACCTTTTTTTCACCCAATGAGGTTTCGGTCTGGTCACGTGACACAATGGATCCTGATGATAAAGAAATCAGCATCACATAATGATCTGGTACCCTCCTCCTCTATAGCATTTAGAACCGTCATGCAGAGCTTGCTGAGTGTTATGTGAACTTTTCATAAACGTTTATGTCAGTTTGGGGCATCTAGTGTGTATAGGAATCCGTTATGAATTTTGGTTTTGTGCGATTTATAGGCATTATCAGTTTTTTTTATTTGACTGGTTTCATTCCAGGTTGCAATTACTCATAAGAATATTGGGTTTTGGAATGCAGCTATACTTCATTTTGTGCTATGCATAAGAGTGTGCAAGAAGATTGAGTTTTGCAGCGTTCTGTAAGATTTAGGGGTTAAGGGTCGCTCTGTTTGCTTAAATAGACTTTGCTGGGTTATTCAATTGTTTTATAATTTAGTACATTTTTATGGAAGTTTCAAGTAGTTCAACAAACCAATAAAAGCAACTATACATGAAAGAAACATGGAAATTGGTTAATACAAAGTGTAGATCAAGAATCGGGCACACAGGCCTGTGGTAACAGTACACACAGAGAATGTAACAAGTGATGGGACTAGTGTGCAGAAATGGCAATATCAAGAAAGGAAAAGCTTAGAGAGTCCACGTTCAGGGAAAAGAACTTAAAAGGCTCAGATAGTATATCAAATATGAATGAAGGGTCCTGTATTATGCTAGATTAGAGATACCATCCTGGGAAACCAGGGCCAGTGGGTGAAAAAAGAAAGGGAGGAATAGTAGTAAGTAGAGAGTGAGAAGAAGAAGAAACAGAATAGCTAGAGAACCAACCCCATTCGTGGGCAAAGGTAGAGACTAGCTACCTAAAGCAAACCTATAATGGATAGAGTTCTCTCAAAGTTTTGAGACTGTAAATCTGTCAACCACGGTTTCCAGACACTTTCTATATTTTATTTTTTAAAATCTTTATTATGAGCATAAACTGATGTTGGGCTTTAAACTCTTACTACGGCAGAGGGGCCTTTCAGAGGTTTCCATCCCTGGAGATTTGAGGGCTTGATTAGTCTGAACGCCCTTTAAATGAAAGTATACATTTTTATATTGTATAGAATTGTTCAAATTGTGTACATTTCACACATGCTTATATCATTTTGTGGTGATAGGTTCACTTTAATTTCCAGAGCTTTTTTACACTGAAGCAATTAAATTAAAACTGTTTTTGTTTTCCAGGTTCCCTTGGACGGTTATCTAAAAAGACTCCGTAAAGCAGACTTCAATATCTTCCACCCTAGTTTACAAAGGCGAGACCCCTGGTTTCCATTGTCTTTATATGTCCAGTGCTGGAGAAAAACCTATTAAAATGTAAAAATATGCTCTCTTGTGCTCATTCCTGTCGCCTAAATGCTGTGATAAACCTATTAAAATGGTAACGGGGAGCTTTTCGCTCTTGCGTTTAAGGATTATGCAGTCTCCTGCATTAGAGCACAGATTGTGATGTGCCTAGAGTATGAAGCAGTATTACATTCTATTATGCCCCTTAAGTTTAACAAGCTGAGGGCTTGAATAAATGTACTAAATTGCCACTTATATTATAAATACGACACCTGCACATCCCTTCATATGTCCTGTAAGGAGAACTCGAGAAAACCAGGGCATTCTGATATGTAAATAGCTACCCGCTACTATTGTTGACTCTGACCTGCCCCCTCCTATTTTCTGAGCTTCACTACTGGCCCATCACTGTGATGGTGTCCTCACTAGCCAATAGTCAGGTACGGGAGGGCTAGGTTGGAGCTGAAAACCACAGAAGTTAATCACCATTTACATACTGTAGCATTTTGAATTTTCCAATTTTTGGGGGATCTCTATAGGACTGCTGACTGGACATGCAGACACCTGGAGGTGGATTCCTAACAATCTTAGTGGCAGTTCATTACATTTACTCAGCCAACAGGTTTGCTTTACTAAAAACTTTTTCTGAGAAAGGTAGTCAGCTGACTACAAATGCAACATGTCTGGTTGTCTTTTCAGCCCTCTGGCTTCAATATTTGCAGTCACTGACCGGCAACAAGTCTGCAGATGAAAAGTTCTGACATGTTACTGCTTGAGGAAGGGGATCCTGCGGGACCCCGAAACGGTTGTTGCATCTATGTGATATGTTGCACCTCTTTAATAAATAAGACCTTCCACGTTTATATTGGAGTGCCGGTGTCTCTGCTTCTACTGATACTGAGTTTTTGGTCACGCGAGGATGCTAATATATGTCCTCCCGTGACCCTTAACCTCCCTGGCGGTATGATATTACTTACCCATACTTCTCTTTTAATGAATACATGAATAGTCTACATTGGGTGGATTGTGTCTTATATGGTTCAAGTTCACTTTCTGCATCTCTCGTCGCACTATTGATCCTATCCCAGGGATTGCTGATAAAATGTAATTTTTTTAGTTTGTATGTTTTTTAGAATAGAAATTCAGGACGCACTGACATGAAGCTGTTTTGTTCAGACTCATCTCCTCTATCTTGATTGTCAAACGTGCTAAGGTAATAAAAGGAGACCGTAACTAAAATTGTAATATCAGGAAAGTGAAACTTGAAAAGAAAAAAAAAAAAGAACAAATGTTTAGGGAAAGTTACTGAAACCTGTTGCTGCTGTTATGGGGTTCCCCAAAAAAATAAAGCAGTCATTTACACTGATTTGCCGATTATTAGTCCAGAGTTTTTCTGCCCTTTTTCAATAACGGTTACAAATATTGCAATCTGATTCCGAAATCTCTGTTAGATTTGATGGTGACTGTGTAGTGTAGAGACCTACTGCACTGGATGTAAATTGAATGGATTCTTTAGCTAGACCTTGTACCACAGTGGCCATACACATTACAGTCTGATAGTGCAATCCCTCTATAATCTTAGATTTCCCATGAGGTCTACCTAACAACAAATCCATTCAATTCATATAAACTCATATTGGTCCTCCCATTGTGTAGTTGCTACTAAATGAAAAGGACATTTTACAATCCGAATGTAACGCGTGGCCAGCTTAACCCCTTCATGACTGAGGCCCTTTTTTCCATTTTTGCACCCATGTTATATTCCACATTTTAAACCTGCACCATGGAAAATGCTGTGTCCTGTTTTAAATGTTTATTTGTGATTTTTATTTTATACGCTGTAAACAAAAACTATTTTAAAAACATCACTTAAAGCGGACCTTTACACTAAAAAATTAGATTCTACCAATGCATCCCTCTATGTATGATGATTAATAATAACATAGACATGTCAGGTGTAAAATGATGTGATTTTGAAATACTTACACATGCAGAGCATTCACTTCATGCTTTGAAAGGGCAAAAGGACTTCAGTTTGCCAAAGCAATGCATCCTGGGAAGATTACATCAGCTGAGCATTGCTGGGAAATCTAATTTCCGTGAAAGGCATTTTCCTCCCCTGAGATAATGTGCATGGTCACATGTCCTAGTCACATGTGCCAGAAATCCAGGAAGTAAAAGGAGAGCTAGTAATCTGCCCTTAGTAAACATGGCCACTGTCAGAAGACTGGGGAAGAAAAGAGAAATAAGGAATGCAAAAAATAAAAATCCTGCATTTATCTAGAAGTATGTGTGTGTAGATTGTCATTACTAAAAATTTCTAAAGGTGTGTGTGTGTGTGCGCGTTATTTTAAAGATATGGGTAAAGGTCCGCTTTAAACAAATCTCTATTTCTTCTTCTTCTCTGATTATCGAATTTTTCTCTCCAATAACATTTCCCCTGATTAACTCGCTCTAACTCCCTCTACCCACTCTATCCTCCCATTATGTGTCATCTTTTCTGGAGTACAGTATACCTCCCATACTATCGTAAACGAAAACGCACATTATGTGGGGATCTCTGAGAAATCCATGCTAAGCCTTTCCGTTTCATAAACCTCACTGATGGATTTTCTTCCGCTCACTACAAATATTTTATGGCTAACATGTATTGCTTATAACATCAATGTCATCCTGCATTTACCTTTAAAATTCACTATGATCTTTCCTGCTAAACAATCTTATACAGCATAGATGTTTTGCACATACAATAATATATTCTTCTGCTTCTCCTTATATCTGTTACCAAAATGTATGCTACACTGTGTTTCCAGGCCCAGTACATACCTGTTTATCTATTTTTTTTTATATTGTAATAGCTAAAATCTAAAAATTAATAAAAAATACTTATAAACTTAAATGTAAAAAAGGTTTATAGGTATTGTACTTTCCTTTCAATTGAACATCTGACAACTATTTATCTTTATAGGAAAAATTAGAACTAATATTATTTTAGGACAGCAAGCTATTGCAAATGGTTCAAGCAGGTATAAGGAGCAATGAAACAGATCTTTTAGATGAGGCATTAGTCCTGCAGATGAGGCATTAGTGTACAGAGTATCATGGCATTATATACAAAATTATATTAATGCAATATGCAACATAGGCACGAACAATTCCATAAACAATAAGGGTTTAAGAAATAGCTCAGCAGGTATTAAAACATAACTAGATGTAGCAGAACATATACAGAATAATACTGTTCCTCTTTAAATGACAGGTAATTAAAATAATGAAACAAATCCAGCCTATTTATTGGAATGCTCCACTTCATTGTTTTACTTTTATTATAATACAAAATTGATTTTCTTGGCACAGTGCATCAAACATCGATTTTAATAAGAATAGCTCAACGTGAGGATTGTTTTCTATACAGTTGCTGAGTTGGGTTGACAAATTAAGAATGCAAGTTTTATTATGATTCTAAATCTAAAAGTGAATTTCAGATTTTCGTGTTTTAAATATGGAGCTTATTGTATGATGATAAATGATTCATGGCAGTATTCACTTGTGTACCATAGATGCCAAAAAGTCATTTATTGCTGAAAAAATATTTTAACATAGCTTATAAAAAGTAATTTATTAACTTCCCCAACTAGATGGACACAGAAGATTGTTTATTGGTGTGGTGTGTGCAAAAACTGACCACCCACCAGGGACTAAGATATTTACTGTATTCCAGGTCCACCTTGACAGAAGGCTGGCAAGCATTCCAGCTTAGATTGTGATACTGTAAAGATGAAGGTTTTATCTCCTGTTGCTTCGGGAACCCAAGAGACTCAGTTTGTTTAATACAACGGAAGTCTCCTGTATGACAGTGTAAACCAAATCCAGTTATTATCTGATGCACAAGCCTTATACAGTGAATAGAAAAACTTGCTCTATCTTCTCTGACTGAGCCATGAATCTCATATGCTCAAAGACACCGCAATTCACAATGGGAGGATTTCAGCTACAGAGGCAATGCTGCCATTCCAGAGACAGGACCGTCTTTAATATTGATTGGAACCTGAGATTTTTACCAAGATTTCAGGAAAACCGAAACTCAATTTCTAATTAAGATCATTGTTTTAGATCATTGTTTTAGATCATTTTTTAAATTTTAAAATTGCTAAAATATGTTGAACCATAATCTGTGCAGTCCCACTCATAAGGGCTTATTCACACTGTAGCTGTAAAGGTGGTACTAATCTCTGCTAATTTGTCCTACAAACGTCAGGTCCAGTGGCGTAACCAGAGTTCTGGGCGCCCGGGGCAGACATTTTTTTCGCCCCTCCCCCCCCCATTATATAAACAACCACTGGAACTGTAAGTCTAAATGTTTGTGCATAGCTAAACGGATCTGTACACACACCTGCATTTGGAAAGGGGGTGGCGCATTGTGATGGGACAACCCAAACTCTGAATGCAACATTTAGACCAAGGTTGCCTATTGCTTGTGTTGCTCTGCTGGGAAAGTTGTCCAAAACTAGGCAGAGTGTTGCTCTAGTAGCGAAGGCATTGATGGGTTTTCTGCGTCTGAAGTAGTGAACACTTGGCTTAAAGCTCCATCATAACTAACTACTGTCATTTAACTGCTGATATTTCCTCCACATCTGGGAAGATAGAAGGGGGTTTAACACCGCGGATGTCAACTGGTTAACAGCGGTTTAAACTTACCTGTGTCTTCCCCTGCGCACTCCCGTCCGAAAATCTGAAAATTCTCGGGCGGTTGCAAAGCATCTTGAGGCGGGCGCATGCGTAGTTTCGATTTTCAGCCGGGAGACGAGGAGAGGCACAAGGTAAGTATGTGGACGCGTGCACCCGCATGCAGACACCGTGGGACAGGACGTGCCGGCAAGGACAGAAGAGTCAGCGCTGGATTGGAGACCCGCAACAGCGCTGGAGAGAAGGCTGAAAAGGACAGGAAAGAAGATCGGATTAAAGGAGAACTATGAGATGAGTGATTTTCACTCATCCTCATAGTTCTAGCCGACCTGTGACAATGAGACTGTCACAGGTCGGCTCAGTAGATCGGGAAGTGAGCGAACACATATCGGTGTTTGCTCACATCTCGATCCTGTCACGGCTCTCTGCCGTGACAGGGGAGGGACCTGATTCCCCGCTCCGATCCTCCAGCGCTGACTGGCAGGATGGGGGAGGGGGCGGGTACAGTTGGCTCTGCCTCTAGATAGGCAGAGCCAGCTGTAACTCACACAGCTGGGCGGATCCAGACATAATTGTCGGGATCCGTTTCAGCTGCGGCATCTCAGTACAGCTCGCGGTATACTGAGCTTAGGGTGACGGGAGGACGCTACTTTGTGTCCTCCCGTTACCCTTAGGAGAACTATGGGGAAAAGCCCTAACCCCATAGTTCTCCTTTAAGAGACATTATTTAAGGTAAGTGTTTTCATTAACATTGTGGAGAGGGAATTTTATTTTTGCCTTTTTAATGTCACTTTAAAATGTAGAAACAAATTCTTCATGTATAAAAGTAGCATGTGAGTGATTTTGCCCTGGGTGCACTTGTACCTGGATGATACCTTTCATGAAAAAATACAGAGACTACCATTGCTGACCCTCTAGTAAGTAACATTTTTTTAGCATAGCAGAAACAAGCATGCAGCCAGTGAAGTCAGGAGACCTGATCAGCACAAATGTTTCGGATCAGTGAAAGTTTTGAGGCTACTGGATTATCATGACAACCAAGCAACTTCAGAGGTTAGCAATGGCAGCCTGTCTGCCTATTGATCTCTATACAGGTTTCCTTTACAAAAATCCTGCATGTCCTGTGTTGTTTTTTTTTGTATATTACTGTTGCAGTTATTGGGACCCCATAAGCAGTAGACATGTGCGATTCGTTTCGTTCCGAATCGAAATTCGGACGAATTTTTGTAAATTCGGACATTCGGATGTATCCGTATTCCGAATTACAGATATAACGAATGCAAACGAATCCGAATTTCCATTTCCGAAATTCGGTAGCGTTCGCACCGTTTTCTGTTCTTATTCGTTTCGTTCGTTGGAGCAAAGTGACATTAGAGAAGGAGGAAAATTATTTTTCCCCCCTCAAATGTCACTTTTGCTGCAAACGAATAAGAAACGAATAAGAACAGAAAACGAAACGAACGTTCGTACTAACGCTACCGAATTTCGTCCGAATCCGAATTCCGAATCCGAATTGACTTTCACACCCGAATCCTGAAAAACGAAATAACACAAATCCGAATTTAAAACGAAGCGAAACGAATTTTTTGGCAGTGCACATGTCTAATAAGCAGTAAAGCTGCTCACACACATGGCAATTTTTAGTCAATTTTACCCATTTGTGATCCACCAGGAATCGCAAATCAAAAGTAATAACCAGAAACCAAGGACTCTTAACACCCACAAGCGTGATTGACCACCAGAATTTGGTTGACTGCAAAACTGAACATGGGAAATGAACTGGCAGCTTCAACAAAGAAGGGAATTTGCAATCAAGTTTAAATGAAACAGGAAACAATCAATATCAGTCTTATGGGAAGTGATATGATTGAAGTAATTACAATTCCATCTTCTTACGGTCTATAGAAACTACCAATTGCTTTGCGATATAGATGGATGGATCTAAAAGTTCAACCACTCAACTGAATTGCCACATGTATGGCCAACGTGTTTCTGACCATACCCCTGGCACATTTCAATCTTTCCAGCAGATTTTCATAGGAGTCATCTGAATTTATGATTCATGGCAATCTACCCCCCTCCCCCCACAGTTTAATACTTTTTTTATACTCCAGTTTGGATTATTTGGTAGGGGTGCACCGAAATTGATTTTATTTTTAAACAGAAAATACAAGAATTTGTCAGGCCAAAACTGAAAAAAAACTATTCTAACTTTATTTTTTTATGTTTACTATCCTGTCAAGGGCTTCAGGGAAATATTGGGGGGTCTAAACAGACCCCTGATATTTCCCTTTTTAAAACCGAAAAAGAGATTAAAACACAGTCCTAGATCTCTTTTCTGTAGCCCCTGGTAGGAATGCTCCTGTCCATTCATAAACTGTGTAGATAGTATCAGTTACTATGTCCATAATCATGAATGAACAGGAAGTGATGTAAAGCACATCCTGTTTGTTCATAACTGGGGACACAGTACGCATACTATGTCCTCAGTTATTTACAAACACATCTCAATCAGCTGATCGCTGAGTGTTTGTATACCACTCTCCATCCTGGCTTGCCTGTCACAGGAGCTTGGCCTCCTGTGACACCTCTGACACTGCTCCCTCGAACCGCCACCTCAGCCTCCTATGACAGCTGTCTCCTCCCTGCACCGCTTGGCCTCCTTAAAGTTTCCTCCCCACAGGGCGCTGCTCTGTGTTCCCACCGATCCCCATGGCCTCTTCTGACACAGGCCCGGGGGATCAAAGGTGAAACAGAGCAGTGTCCAGCAGGCAGGTGATAAAGTAGTGATGCACCGTATTTTTCTGCCAAAAAAATTGTACTTTTGGCATTTTGACCAAAAAATTTAGGTTGCCGAAAATTCGGTGCATCCTTATTTGGTTGATTGAAACCGGAAAATGATTGCAGCCATGGATGGCAGATTGTTGTGAACCATTCAGAAGAAGAGAGAAAGTTTTTTTTCAAAATTGCCAAATGAAAGAGTTATTATTTTTCTGCACATAAGCTGCTATATTATTTTACCACTTTAGATGTAAATCGTGCTTAGCATAGTTCTTTTTTTAAGTCCGTGACTCCTTTCTGCATCTCTTATAAGAAATAGTAATATCTAGAATTAAAGAAAAGTTACATTTAACCTTGAATAACACATCCGTGCCTACAAAAGTAGATTGTGCTGATTGTGTGCCGAGAGAACTGCCAGCCCAACACTATCAGAACTGCACAGGCGCTGGTCTAATTTACTTGACTTGCCCTGAATTTTGTTGACTTGGTCAAAAAGAGAAAAAGAAAACTAGCTCAGTAGAGACAAAATTATGTTTCTGAGCACAAATGGCAAGTCCTTCATTTAAACAATATCTCTTCTGGCTTTTGATATACTCTCATACAGACCTCATTAAAATGTTGTTTTCTCAATAATGATTCCATGAACTTATGACTTGCGATCCTTATTATTATACAGGATTTATATAGCGCCAACAGTTGGCGCAGCGCTTTACAATATAGATTTAAATTATAGAATATCCACATTATAATGCTTTGAGAACACATTACAAGCAACTTACTGTAAACTGGTAGTAAGGTAAAGTAAACAATGTCTTACTAAAAATGCCTGTGGTGACATTGATGAAGAGATTCCTTTTATTACCTTCATTTTCTTCATGACTGCCTTGGAAGCCGCAAAATCGAGCATGCTATAATATGCAAATCCAATCTTTTGCAGAAAAGGTCGATTGCTGGCTCAAACAACAAATTGGACATTCAGCAACGCATCAGAATTAAGAAGCAGTAGGGAGTAATTGGAGGTGGTGAGAACAAAGCATCAATGTGAAACTTGTACAGGAATGCTGCTCTGGTGGTCTGAGGAAGATAGAGCACATATGCTGTAGTCTAACTTTGGCCTTCCAGCTGTGGGGAACCTACAAATGCCATCATGGATCTGCCTTAAGGTGGCCATACACTCTACAACCATCGCAAGACTTTAGTCTTGCGATGGTTGTACAGGGATTAAAAAAACGTACGATCTGCCTATCTTGGACAGGCAGATCGCACTCTCGATCATCGCAAGCCCGCCCCCCTGAGGGGCGGGCTTCCGATGACCGCAATGCTGAACGGGCAGTGTGCGCGTGCGCACACCGGCCCGTTCGGCATTTGTCTTCCGAGCACCGTTCTAACCAGCCGAGAATCGTACGATTCCCGGCTGGTTTTCGAACATGCTGGTTCGACAGAAGACGTGCGACCGTACAGTAGAAACGGTCGCACGTCTCCGTTCACACTGCTCGATTATCGTACGAAAAACCGATTGCATACGATTATCGTACGATAATCGTGCAGTGTATGGGCACCTTTAGGAAGTTGTGGCCCTAGCTCTTAGAGTCTGCAATGCCCAATACAATTTGTAGTTTCACCACAGCTGGTGGGCCAAAGTTTGGCTACCCCTGCTGTATAAGCTTGAGGCACAGCTGCATGGGGTGCATTTGAATTCCAGTGAATGCCACTTCAAGGCTGAGTGGCAAGTTCACCTACATGTTAGGATTATATATCCGATATGTTCTGGCAATGTCCAGCTGTGGAGAACCAGAAACCTTCTTATGCCAGACCCCCTCCGCACAGGAAAGCGGCATAAAGCTGACAAATGTTGAACATTTTTAAATGTTGAATAATGGCCAGCAGAGGCTTAAAGCTCAGAATTGGACTTTATGATGATCACACACCAGTCAGATTTTCCCTAGGTATGATATGCCAGTATTAAAATATACCAACCATAATCTACTGTAATGAACAACAGATGGCACCACAACAGGTTTATGTATCTAAAGAATAATACATTAGGGTGATGATTAATAAATCATCCACCACGACATTTGCTGGCCGAATGGTCTTCTCATCACTAGATGGAGCTGAGGAGCATTGGAAAATCCTATGCCAGCATATGTTGGGGTGATGTTTTATCACACGTACACATAAGTGTATATGAATCTATATGTATAATATGTTTAAGGGTGTGACTGGAGATATCTTAGATATTTAATATACAGTTCAATGCAGCATACATGCCTCCTGTGATCTGATGCAAAGCACATAAAACACAACAAGAGAACATTATATAGTACTAGCAGCTAGACATCTTTGCACCATATGGAAGTTACTGTTGATTCTAGGTAAGCCCATCGCCTTCACAGAAAAGAGAGCTCATAGTATACAACCAACCAGCATGAACTGGGACAGTGTTAAACTTTCTGAAGGATAGAAAAGGTTTAAAGTGGAAGTCTAGCTTGACAAGATTTTAACTTGTTTAATACTGTTTTTAAACTGTAATGAATTCTGACATTGTACTTTCCCTGTGCATAGAGAATGAGGTAAACATCCATCTGCAGGCTGGAGAGGTTTGTTTGTAACCTGTATGCAAACACAATGATTAGCTGTCATTATGATCACATGATTGGGAACGATTTGTTCCAAAATGTTAGTCTGACACTGGCATCCTGTGTTACTGTATATCCTCAAATTCCTGGCATCAGTATGCCAATATTACATTTGTATAATAGAATACAGTGGGTTCTGGAATTCCTCTTGAAACCACCGTGCCAGGGTTGTGCGGAAGAGGCCCTTGTCCTCATCGGCATGGGGGCAAGGTGCTTTTTCCAAGGGGTCGCCCCCTGTAAAAGCACCCTTTCAATGTCGAGGGCATGTGGCCTGGTATGGTTAAGGTAGAGGGGGGAGTTTGCTTCCCCCCCCTTTCCTGCCCTGTCAGACCACTGCTCGGATTAAAGGTCTAGTATGGGATTTTAGGGGGGACCCCACTTTTTTTTTTCGTTTTCTGGGCATTGGGGGCCAGCTTAAAATTCTTACCAGACCTAAGGGGTCTGGTATAGATTTGTAGGGGAACCGCACGCTCTTTTATTTTATTTTACATTGCTGTCCCTCCTGAGAATCCTACCGAACCTAAAGGGTCTGATATGAATTGGGGTGTGGAACT
>NW_017307291.1:398017-435152 GCF_000935625.1 Nanorana parkeri
AAATTTGCAGGGAGCCGGTCCTCTTCAGCAAACCGTTCTCCCCACTTCGGCTGTGTGTTCAGCTTTGCCGAGCCGAAGCATGTGCGTTCAGCTTGGCTGTGTGCTTTGGCGCTGTACGTGATATATGAAGCTGAACCGAAGGGATGCTGCAGCCAAAGTTAGGCGAAAGTTGGGCTACATACTGCAGCTCTTCAGTAAATAACCCTCCTAGTGTTTTTCAGGCACCTCAAATCACAGTAACCAACCCTTAGCTCTAGCAGATTCAGACTGTCTACTCCCGAGGCACCAGAGCACCTGGCCTAAATTGCCATTCAGGGTGAGGTGTAAAATCTGGGACTGACTAGAGGTCCCGGAAGGTATATAGAATCTGGGTGATACATAAACCCCGGACAGAACCTATCTTCGCTCTCTACACGACCACCTGCTACAATACAAATAAAACAAATTCTACAAATATTATTACTATAGAATGGTCTTGTGACACGGTGATATATACACCCATTCAGTACATCCTAAATTCTCATTGGTTGCCAATGTTATATGGGTAGATGCACCACATTTATCTTTCCTTTTCCACGTTATTCGCTTCTATATCTGAGCAGCTTTAAACCTTCCAGAAAACAGAATTCTGCACGAGTCCATTATGTTCCTCAGAGATTTCTGTCTCTAAACTATGGTAAAGTTACTGATCTGTGCTATATAACAGCTGTTCTCAGATCATTCAGTGTCAGTAGAAAATACTTTTGATACAATATAATAAAGTCTATCACACACATTCGATTCAATTGTGTTCATATATTGTTTCTATCACATACGAAGTTAGAGCCCACACAGTGGTGTTGTAAAATTTGACAGAATATAGAACTTGCATTTACTGCAGGAAAAAAATAAGATCAACGCAACTTGCTAATATGATAAAGGCGATATTACTACTGTGCTCAGTTCAGGAAGTCGAAAATTAATGATAAATTACTTTTAAAGAGAGACTGTGCTTGGAAACATACATTGGGTCCCATTGCAACCTTCTTAAAATGACATTTCTCTGGCAACGAGGCTAATTCTTTCGCTTGCAATCTAAAGGTGGCCATACACTTTACAACCATCGCAGACCTTAGTCTTGCGAGGGTTGTAAAGTAATTTAGAAAACGTACGATCTGCCCATCTTGGACAGGCAGATCGTACTTGTGATCATCGCAAGCCCGCCCTCCGGCCCGTTCGGCATTTGTCTCCCGAGCATCATTCAAACCAGCTGAAAATCGTAAGATTTTCGGCTGGTTTTCTAGCATGCTCCTTAGACAAAAGACATGCGACCGTACAGTAGAAACGGTCACACGCCTTCATTCACACTGCGCGATTCTCGTACGATCGCGGGATTTCCCGCGATTCTCGTACGAGAATCTTGCAGTGTATGGGCACCTTTTACATTGTTCTGAACATCCCTGACAATGGAGACGAGCCGAAAATCAGCTGAAACTTGTTTTCTCTTTTGCAGTCAATTTTATTAGGTTGTACAATACATCACTGCGTTGCCACCAGACCTGTGTTCTTCCTCCACGTGTTTTGCCTGTGAGTGACTTAATCATAGTGGTCTGGCGTGCTGAGCCTCATCATACACAGTAGTCATGCATGCTGTGGGCCTGATGTATAAAACGTATGCCCATAGTAATCCATCAGGACCTGTTTACTTGTGCGTCACATCTGTTTGATCTCCATAGAAGTCAATGGGAATGTAAAAGCAGCTTGACAAACTTAGGATGTCAAATGCAGATCCAAAGCATCGGTGAAGGTAGCGTCTCATAATGGTTTAAATG
Source organism: Nanorana parkeri (assembly GCF_000935625.1). NCBI lineage: Eukaryota > Metazoa > Chordata > Amphibia > Anura > Dicroglossidae > Nanorana > Nanorana parkeri. Next base: position 399,829 of record NW_017307291.1, read on the forward strand.
CTGGGTGAATGCAGCAAAAAGCACATGGAGAGACATTTATCAGGCATATTAAAGACACATTTAGACATAAATCAGGCTCAGTCAGTTCGCAAATTACTTGTGACTGTTTTTTTTATATTTGTGACCCCTACACCTGCGATTCTTGGCAGCAACATGTTTGAATAGGTCTGCGACAGATTTAGCGCTGTAAATGAGACAGATTTTCATCAAAGTGAGACAGAGTTTCAAAAATTTGACGCACGATTAAGGAGTGGTCGGGGTCAGGTTTTATTCTGTGGCAATGCTACCTTTGATCAGCTGATGGGGGATTTGTGAATGAAGCTACCTAAGTATAATAAATTTGTGTAAACATCTGTCTCGCTGCTCCTGTCTGGATGTCTGGCAGAACTGATAAATGTCCCCCACAGTTTTTGCTCATCTACGCCAGTGTTCCCCAACCCCCGGTCCGCGGATCAAATGGTACCGGGCCGCAATCTCAATGCGGTCCGGTCATGCAATATATGGCAGTGCACGGTACAACTGTTTCCAACTTTCGTGTTTACAATCCAGGTTTATCTCCTTGCCACCAGACCTTTAAGTGAGAATTAACACTGGGTGCCGGAGGTGAGCTTCCAGATCATGTGATCACTGTGATTGGCTGTCACATTGTAAACAATGACCAGGAACTGTCAATGACAGCTTGGCCACTGTGCTGGAGGCGGCGATGAAGTACGATCCCAGCACAGAACAATAGATGCATATATTTGGTAGCCCGCCATTAAAGCCCACCTCCACAGTGTGGCATATGAGTGTACGGCTGGCATCAAAAATAATTTTAAAAAGTTTGGTTGCAACCAAATTTGTTACTGTTAGCACATTTTATATACCTCAGGCCGTGTGTAATCTGAGGCACAGCAGGAGATTGTTATATTAAGTGGCAGGTGTGGAGAGTTTTAGGATCTATTCACACTGCAGCTTTGCGCTAAAGGCATTGTATCCGTGTGTTTAGTGCATGCTATCGCACAATGCAATGTATGGCACGCAAGGTGTGCTGGTGCAGTGCATTGCCATTCATTCTGAATGGTTCCCCAATGCACCTCCAGGTGGATGTGCTTTGCACCGCAATGTGCGGTAAGACAATACCATGTGTTCCGTTGCCATGCATGCATTACTTGTTTCATCACCTGGCAACTCAATGCATGATATTGCGATACTGTGTGTTGTAGCACAACACATGCCTGCTGGGGTGTGCATTTGGGTGCCATCCAGATGTCATTGCAATGCAACACACTAGCACAATTACCATGTGGTGCATTTCGTTGTGCAATAGCGTGCACTAAAGGCATGGATACCAGTGCAGTGTGAATGGACTCTTAGTAAAGAGTCCCGTGAGGTTTTAAAAAAATACAGCAGGAGACATCTATAAACACAGCTGTCGCACAGTCCACCATGCAAATATGTGCAAATCATTACTAGTTCATATTCTACCTCTTCCCATAATTGAGAAGTGCGGTGGACCACTATAAACAGATGCAATTATCTGAAAATGACTTCCTAATGCTTTTCTGCTCTCTTTATTTTATAGGCAAATAGCAACTAGCTGGCAAATGTATGCCAAAACTACTGCACGTACGCATAATGCGACCAAATGAGCGCAAAGTGCTACGGCACATTTATAAAATGCAACATTATGATAAATCAGTCACTAGTCTGAGACAAGTTCGCAGACTGCGGAACATTAACAGATGCAGCTTATGTGAGTTTATTGATAAATGTCCCCAGTGGACCTTCTAATGTTAAGTATACTCTGATATAAGTTATCTGATGATTTTTGGCTGTAGATTTCCTCTGAAACTGGATTTTCGCTGTCCTTCCTTACAATGTGAAATGTGACAGAAAGGTGGGATGATGCCTTAAAATGTAGGAGACATGACAGAGGCACAACTTGAGGAAAGTGGCCTCTTATCAACCCCATCCCATTCCCCGCACAGCACAATATGACATATCTTTCTGGTCTACACTTTCAAGACACCCTTGGCTTATTTTGCAGGTTACCTTTATAATCTGATAACACTCATTGGTCTGCAGATGACAATTTGTAATAAAATACGGAAACCAACAGGGCTATTCACAAAAGGGTGAAGAGTTTGGAGAAGGCAGGAGACGAGAACAATCTAGGACAACATAGCTGAGCTGTAAAGGTAGCTGAATTGGAGAATGTTTTCCAAAACCGCTATTGTTCACTTCTCCTGCCTTCTCCAAACTCTTCACCGTTTTGTGAATAACCCTGCAAATGTCTTCTCGATGGCTTGGAGAAATACGAAGACTGCGTTTGCTTCCTTCTGCTTTGGAAGATGCTAGCTTCTTGACTGTCAGTCACTTTGTGAGTCTGAGTCTAGAGCAAGCATGCAAATCAAAGGTTCAGCCTTCACTTGCTGCATAATTGTTTCAGAACAATGACTTACAGAGTAGTGAGGTGAATGGGTAAACAGGAGTGCCAGACAAATAACATTTTCAAAAACGAGGTCCATTACCTGGTCCAATTCACTGACAACAAACTCCCCAGGGGTTGGCCAGCTGGCAAGACAGGCAGAGCTCCCAGCTGGACACCCCTGATACAGGACTCGGGAGCACAATGCACAGAGTGAGTGGCAGGCAATGTGAAACTGAAAAACCCTGAGCTAAAATTCCAGAAGAGGCCTTGCAAGAATACAAAACACTAGCAAGTGTGCGGGAGGTGGGAGCACAAATCCCTACATAAGCAGTTAATGATCCATAAAGAAGAAAGACAATTTGCTGAAACACTTGCAGCCTATATATTTACCCTGAAGGGGTTAAAAAAAAAGAGTCAGTTTAAAATGACTTGGACGCTTCCCTTAAAAAAAATGGTGTCCTGCAATAGAAGGCAGTGAATGATTATCTCTCCAGTGGGCAATGAGTCTGTGGGGTTGATTTACTAACCTTATAAACACACCACGAATGTGTATACACCTCTGCAGTGTGTTCCCTCCCAGCATGATCTATGGGTGGAATCTAAACACCTTTGTAATGTGTACACACCCAGCAGGTGTGTTGTGCAAAGCCCTGAATGAATTCCAAGGTGATGTTGGGTAAATTAGCTCTATGTTGTGTTGCTTGCGTTGATGAATGCAAGGAATGTAAATGCATGAGCTAACCATTTTTGTCTAAACTGTGAAGCAGCATTATATATGCATCATGTGCATGATTTTTCCATATATTGCATTAGTGGAAATATGCTTTTAGAGACTTTTTGGTTGATAAATACGTTTTGCTGTGTGAAAATCACACACCTGGTGTGTGTGTGTGTTTAGGTTAGTAAATCACCCCCTGTGTCTAGAATACTGTGTCTTGCAACACTGCAGCTTCCAGCAAAGACTTCAACACTTCTGGAAACCTTAAATGCCTGTGTCCCCCACCATGCTCGGTGGTTCCTTCATCCGATGCCTACATCACTGTAGGCCAGAGCAGTGATGTAGGGGCCAACAGGAAGAACCACAGAGCTCAGTGGCAGGCTCAGCCATATGACACTCTTAGAAGTATCACATGTCGAAAGAAATAGGAGGTCGGACTTTTCGGGGGGAAGCTTTTTCGGCTTTATATTGTACACTTAAACAACAGAACAATAGTATTTAACTTCTTTTGTATTCTGAGTATTATTGTCAGTATCTTATTCATGGTTATATGAACACATGTGCAATATGAAGGAAACTGTAGACAAAGACAGCAGTGTAAAAAAAATGACTATATCAAGTTATCTACTTATCAGTCTAATAAAAAAACATCATTCGTATAATGAGGTTTGAAAGCTTGGCTATATTCTTATGACAATGGATAGTTTAAACCTACTTTTTATATACCTACGTTTTATATGCACGCCATAATTCTCAGTATCTTATTCTCTATGTATGCATCACCAAACATGTGTATGTTAGGATGAGTCATTGGACTGTGCATGGGAGGATTGCTCTTCCCCTACCTTTTAGTCATTTCAGTCTGGAATGCAGGGAGTTCATAAGCTTCCTGGGAAATGCATCAAATTGACAGGTTTGAGACTTTTAAATGGCCTGTTAAAGAGACCCCGACACCAAAAATGTAGGTAAAAGCACAGAACAAAATCAAGTAATGTAATGCTTATTTGCAGCATTTTCCCCTTCCATAAATTATTTATTCAATTGTAATACATCTTTGGAGAGTCAGTTTCCTAGCATAGCCCACTCCTTATCTGTGAGAGACTAATTACTATCTGGTTGGCCCAGCTCCTCCACCCCACTTCCTCTCTTCACCTCCCTACATAACCTTTTATATAGCCGCTGGGAAGGAGCAAAGATTGTTGCTTGAGTGACAGCTCTGAGACTGCTGGGGCTGCTGACATCACATCCAAGATCGGGTTGTTGGATGTCTACACAAGGGAAGTTTTTACAGATACATCACATGAATATACAGTAATACCTTGGTTTACAAGTAACTTGGTTTGGGAGTGTTTTGCAAGACAAGCAAACATTTCTGAAAAATGTTGCCTTGATATACAAGCAATGTCTTGCAATAAGAGCAAAATTTTGTAGAAAAGCGCCACCGGAATAAGGCTGTAGCAGTGCGAGCGATGAGTCTGTTTAACGACAATGCAATGTCACATTGGATAGATTCCTTGTTAAGGTTTCACGAAATGAAAGATTCCATTGAGTCAAGAGATCGCAGTGATTCCGTTAGTGATAGTGAAAGTCGTCACACACAATAATCCTCCTTTCTTGTCCCCCTCACAGCAGCCACGAAGGTACCGGTAATTGGTTTATTTGTCTTTATATTTTGTACAGTATTATATTACAGTACAGTATTGTAATCATTTTTATATGAATATTTTTGGGTTGTGGAACGAATCATCTGAATTTCCATTATTTCCTATGACGAAATTCGCTTTGATATACAAGCGCTTTGGATTGCAAGCATGCTTCCAGAACGAATTATGCTCGTAAACCAAGGTATTACTGTAATATGTTAATTGTACATATAATCTTATGAGAAGATTATTGTTGAATTGAATGGTCTGGCCACAGGGTCTCTTTACTTCACCACCTGACTCTTGGACCACATTCCCTCACATCTACTCCGGTCATCCTCTTGCTCTGTTCTACACTCTCTTACTCACATCTTTAATATTTTGCTCACTACTGGCATCTTCCCCTCCCCTCTAAAACATGCACTGGTCACTCCCATACATAAAAAGTACACCCCAGACCCCACCACAACCAAAGATCCATCTCCTTTCTCCCATTTACCTCCAAACTCTTAGGATACCTAGTCTACAACCATCTGAATTGCTACCGTGCTGATAACAACCTTCTTGACCCCTCCACTGACCTCTAAAACTAACTAACTAACTGCTAAATCCAATTGCTACTTCTTAGCACTCATATTCTTAGACCTTTCTGCTGCCTTTGACACAGCTCTCCACCTCAGAAAATGCCATTCCCTTGGCCTGAAAGACCCTGCTTTTTCCAGGTTCTCCTACCTAAGCTGCTATCTAAGCACACCTTCAATGTCAACTACAACTCTACCTCCACCTCTCTTTTTCCTCTTTCCATATGGGTCCCTCAAGGCTCTGTCCTCTGGACCATTCTCTATCTATACCTCTTCCCTTGGTCAGTTCATAATCTCTCCTGGCTTCCAATACCATCTCTATGAACAGTGGATAAGCGCACAACTGATGGATAGTCACTGTGTTGAGGACTTATGAACTGGGGAGGTCGGTTTGCAAGCTCCTTAACACAGGGAGAGGATCCCTGTACAGAAATATACAAAAGAACTTGTAAGAGCGCTACTAACCTGGGGATGCTAGTGTCTATTAGTGTGTGGAAAAGATAATAGACTCACTGTTTAGGAGACAGCTGGTTTGAAATGTACGGTCCTTGAAAACCAACTGGCTCAAGGGGTGGATGGCTCCAGGGGTCGATGGTGGTAGATCAGGGAGCAGTGTGGGACAGTGGAGCAAAACCGCGTACTCGGCTGGCCAGGCCAAGCCGCAGCAGCGTGGGGATAAGGAGAGAGAGGGGGGGAGGAAAAGGAGCCGCGTACAGCTATGCCACACCGGACGCAGTGTGTCCACTGATGGCTCGGGGATGTGCTGAACGTTGGCAATTGCAAAAGGTTCGGTGGTGGTGGAGAGCTTGGCGTGGGGTGAAGGCTCTCAGTCGAATGGCTACGCGTTTCGAGGCACAGCCTCTTTGTCAAGCCTCAGAGCAATAATTACCCTGGGAAAAATTGACCTCTTTTAAATCTGACGGGGGAGGAGTAATGGCAAATACGATAGGTCAGTACTCGGGGGAGGGAGGAGATAGAGCATAGAGGACACTCCCCGGGGACGGACAATTCGTTATACTGCGGATGGGCTGATCCCTGAACGGATCATTTTTAAGACATGCTGAAGAAGTTAGTTGTCCTCCACTGTGTGCGAAAACTATTAGGAACCTGTCATGATATCCAAATTGGTAGAAGCATTCTTCCAAGTTTGGAAGGAGGTAGCATGTGTGATAAACACGATGTCTATCAGTCTGTTATAAACGTGTGGTTAAAAAACAATTTTTTATTAAATGAAAAATAAACATAAAAGATACTTGGTTGGTTGTCTAGTAAAAATGCATATAAAGGGGAGTGTACATGGAAACTAGTATATATGTCCCCATGTTCATGCATGTAAATGACGTGGGACACTATGTTCAAGGTCCCCTTTTGTAATCAGGCGTCTGTGGTCCCCGTTCCTGGCCCGTAACGGACGTATGGTACGGCCAGCATATAAGTGTAACGGGCTCAGGGGATCCGCGTTCCACCCTGGGACGCAGCGTCAGCAGGAGACCCTGTACGAGTACTCCGGCGCGACCAGGCAAGAATGGGACAACATTCTCTCCCAAAACTCCAGCAACTGGTCTCCTCAGTTCCCAGATGTTTACAGAGTGTTGGTAAAAGAAGAGGGGATGCTACACCGTGATAAACATGGCCCTGTCCCAACTTTTTTGAGACGTGTTGCTGTCATCAATTTCAAAATCACCTGATTTCTTTCTTCAAATGGTAAATTTTCTCAATTTAAACATTTGATATGTTTTCTATTTTCTATTGTGGATAACATATGGGCTTATGAGATTTGCAAATCATTGTATTCTGTTAGATGTAAATTTTACACAGCGTCCCCACTTTTTTGGAATTGGGGATGTATGGGGTTAAAGATGAGGTTGTGCCGAGTAAATAAATGCCTAACATGCCAAGCTTAACATTTGAGTGCGCCGCTGAAAGGCAAAATAATACGGCAAACTGCCCATAGGCGATGCTTTAAAAGGCCTTAAAGGCCATCAATTTAGAGTTATTCATGAATATTGGCCATAGTGTTATTGCGATGCATGTTTGTGTAAGCACGCATGTGTGGGGACAGGGGGCTTTAAAAAATGGGTGTTTTTAAATTTGTTTTATTTCACTTTTTTTTTTTTTTTACGTAAAGGAGAATTATGGGATAAGTGAAATACACTCATCCCAATAGTTCGAGCCGATGTGTGACACTGAAGCTGTTACACGTCGGCTGTATGGATAGAGAGCTGAGTAATCACATACTGCTGATCGTTCAGTTCATGATCTTCTCCATGCAGTGGATTGTCAGTCACTGCTCCCTACAGGGATTTCCCCCTCCCTCTCCATTTTTCCAGCGCTGACTGGAGGGACAGATGGGGGAGTGAGTAGGCACAGCTCTAGAGAGGCAGAGCCTGCTGTCAATCAGGCAGCGCGGTGGACCCCGACATTATTGCCAGAATCCGTTCCAGCTGAACCACGGCTCTACACTGTCTGCATATACAGGTAGTGGGCAATATAGGGTCACAGGAGGACATTAGTAAATGTCCTCCTGTGACCCTAAAGAGAACTACGGCCAAAAAAGGTTTGGTCATAGTTCTCTTTTAACCTCATTGCTATCACATGGTAGGGGGCGATAAGCCCCCTATGTGATTGCACATTGGATGACAGGTTCTCTTTAAGGCGACATTAGGGGTCTATTAGATCCCTATTGTCACCTTTGCACTTCAATGAGCCTGATCAACCATATATCATGCTTGATCAGCCTATTCCCAGACTTCTGTATTTATTAAAGGTATTTATTTAGCACCGACAATTCACGTAGCGCTTTAGATGCCTCTGCTATGCTGCCTCTAGACAAAACTAGCATTTAACCCTTGCAATTTAAAGGGGGGCCCACTGCCTTGGTAACTCTTTCCTGCCTGGAATTCATCTTTCTGATCTGTTTTCAACAAAAGATTACCCTCTCCGGTCTATGAGTGAATTGTCTGATACAGAGGGAAAATCTGATCAAATTCACGCATCTACTTAGCCAAAGTAGTTTTGCTTTGTTGAATTGAAAGCTTTATTTAAATGTAATTGAATGCCACCTGTGGTGTTTACTGTATGGAGTCATTTACTTTCTTTGTACCTATTCTCCCAAGAACCCTTCAATCACATGCTTTGCTCTGGTTCTACCTTTACTCCTATAAGTATTGTATTGTCATTTCTCATGAATCATCAGTTCAGGTGAAATGAATATAAATTAGCCTTGTCTGTTATGTTATTTATAAGCTGTGCTGTGCCTTTGTTCATATTGCTTACCAATGTCAAAACCTTTTATACTTATATGATAATCTACATACATATTTCTTTATCCTGAAGGCTGATCCTAGAATGTAGTGTTTCTGTGTAAATAAAAATGAATGACATTATTCATGCAGATAAACTGTTTCCCTGGGTAATATTTCAATTTCATGCTGTCCAAAGGAAACAATGACTCCCCTTTGTAAAAGCATCTTCCTTTTTAATCATACATGTTAGGCTCTACGCTCTGTACTTCATATGCAGAAATACCACTTAGATACAGATATGCAGGAAGAAAACCAAGGCCTTGGCCTTGGCTAGCGATATATATATTTTACTCATTATTCTACACTCAGTACCCCATAATGACAAAGTGAGAACCGAATTGTAGAAATGTCTGTGAACTTATTAAAAAGAAAAAGCTGAAATATCACATGTACTTAAGTATCCAGGCCATTTACTTAGTACTTTGTTGAAGCACTTTGGCAGCAATTATAGTCTCAAGTCTTTTTGGCTTTGCACACCTGGATTGGGGGATTTTCTGCCATTCTTCTTTGCAAATCCTCTCAAACTCAGTCAGGTTGGATGGGGACAGTCGGTAGAGAGCAATTTTCAGGTCTCTCCAGAGATGTTCAATAGGGTTCCAGTCACGGCTCTGGCTGGGCCACTCTAAGACATTCACAGAGTTGTCCCTAAGCCACTACTGTGTTGTCTTGGCTGTGTGCCTAGGATTGTTGTCATGTTGGAAGGTCAGCCTTCAGTCCTGAGCACTGTGGAACAGGTTTTCATTGAGGATATCTTTGTACTTTACTCCCTTCAGATTTCCCTCAACCCTTACCAGTCTCACAGTCCCTTCTGCTCAAAAACACCCCCACAGCATGATGCTGCCACCACCATGCTTCACTGTTGGGATCGTATTGGGCAGGTGATGAGCGGTACCTGGTTTCCTCCAAACAAAACATTTAGAATTGAGGCCAAACAGTTCAATCTTGGTTTCATCAGACCAGACAATCTTGTTCCTCACAGTCTGAGAGTCCTTCAGGTGCTTTTTTGCCATCTCCAAGTGGGCTTTCATGTGTTTTGCACTGAGGAAAAGGCCACTCTGCCATAAAGGCCAGATCAGCGGAGGGCTCCAGTGATGGTTGTCCTTTTGGAGCTTTGTCCCATCTCCACACAGGATCTCTGGAGTTCAGTCACTGTGACCATCGGGTTCTTGGTCACCTCTCTTACTAATGCTCTTCTCCCCCGATTGCTCAGTTTGGCTAAGCGACCAGCTCTTGGAAGGCAGTTCCTTTGACTTCATGGCTTTTGCACCGATACAGTTATGTATTGTCAGCTGTGAGGCCTTCTATAGAGAGGTGTGCGCCTTTCCAAACGTTTGGTATTGGTGACGTTTATATAGGCAGATTTGTACAGTTACTCAGAGAGGCTCCTTTGCTTGTTTCTTGTCCTGTGTTTCTGTCTGATGTGGCCTCTTTATTTGTAAGATAATAAGACATGAGCTTTACATAGAACAATATGCTGGCAGATGTTATTAAAATTTGAATCATTTAAAAACCTCCAGAGTGCTAGTAACACATCTAAAATAGAAGATGTATATGCAAATGGTTCTCATGCATTGGTCCTCAGTGACTTGTTAGCAAACAGATAGATAATCTCACTAATAGCTTGACATCAGCGCTTGCATATGGCTTGTAGTCAGCTTTTTCTCTGTGCTTTACCCTCTCTATGCTAAGAGGCATGCCACCCCACTAAGGGCCCATGTTAATAGGCTTTGGGCTTGTGTTGATTGGCTTGTGTTGATGGGCTAGTGCAGCTTGCTTTTCACATCAGTTTGAAATGCTTTGGAGTTTATTGATAATTCATTGACAGGTGCATCTGACCCGCAGTTGACTTCCTTCCACCACAACTTTGGTCATTGCACACAGTTTTTGTCAACATCAATAAATGTGAAAAAGGTGAGCACAGGTCTTACATCTCTGGTTCCCATACACTTCCCCTGCAGCGATGCCTGGGGGAAAAATGATTGACTGAAGAGCTCTGCTCAGCCATTCTTGCAAACTGAAACAAGTGAAAGTGAAAATAAAAAGTTACGAAACAAAGTCGGGGCTGTCTCTATATTGAGGATGCCTGGGGTGGTTGCATCAAACAGCATCTCATTGGGTTACGTGAAAGGGGGGGGGTGGTTAGCAGGTGTGCCGACTCTGCACCCTTACCGGTCACAGTGTCCCAGATTGCTAAGAGCTCTAAGCAACTTGTGACACTCTGTCTGGCATCCTGCCCAACTCACTGATGTCAGTGGTTGTCAGAAGCTGGACAGAATGCCCTGAGGTGAGGCTGTGCGTGTCTCCTTTGATTCAAAGGGGTATTTAAGCACCAGCTCTGCAACGAGGTGATGCTGTATCTTCAAGCCAGCTTCCTGCATGTACAGAAGAGCTTTAATACTACAATTGTTTCCTGTTTGCTGACCTAGACCCTCTAACCATTCTTCACTTGCTGCCCACCCTGATCTTCTGCCTGGACCCGACTTAGTTCTTATCGCCTGCCTTACCTACTGACTGCTCGTTGCCAATGGACTGCACGACCACTCTCTGTTAGCCTCCTGCCTCGACTCCTCCATTGATCCGGATAAATTTTTGTCTACCTGCTGCAGACCTGGACCATCTGACCATTCTCTGGTTATCTTCTATCAGAACCTCTGTCTTGTCCTGATCATATTCCAGACTACTGTCTCTTTATTGGAGCCCTCCTGTTCTTGTCCATCCCTTGGCAGGGTGATCCTGTGGGCCAAGAACTGGCACCAGCAAGCAGCTAAGCCCATCTCCACCTCCAGGAGCTTTGGTAAAAACCGGCTGGTTCTTAGACTCCGTGACTCAGGTGAGCCCATGTCACTTGCCAGGGGGTACTCTGAGCCTGATGAAGGGGACCCTATGCGGCCCCGAAAGCACTTGATATTTTGAGTGACATCGATCAATAAATGGATTTGCACTGACTTAGATTCTGTCGTGCAGGTGTGCTGAAGACATCTTTATTCAAAGTTGTACTGTGTGCACCGCCATCCGCGGTCATTCCTAGCACCCATCAACACTTTGGGATTTCCGGTAAGGAGTGCTACAAGATTTATGGACACCTGCCAGGGGGTGTCACCATAACAGTAACCCATGTAAATGGATGTAAAATGGACAACACCTCTACATCATGCTAAAAGTCCCAGAAAGGTGATCAGACAAATGAAAAGCAGCAGTATATTATAAAAGACTATCTAAACACAAAAACAAAAATGTTATATATTGCAGCTTACCTGTCCTTAGATGTGGTGGCTCCCCAGTTAGGGAACTGGAGTTCAGGGATGTAAAATTGTGTAGTGGGGAATGAAGGAGGTATTCTATGACTAAGTGTCTGGGTTGGTGAAACATGAAAAGTTTCTGTTCATCTCCTGTGTAATTGCTTTAATGAATCAATACAGAAGACACTTTTGTAAACTGTCTGTGTGCCCTATCCACTTTTCCTGCAACAGTATTACCATTGATGACCTGTGCGAGCACCTGACTGCGGTGGCAAGAGCCGACCGACCTGAAGCAACATTGTTTATTGATTTGGTGGCTGCATTAGCCTTCGTTATAAAAGCCTTTTTCTCTTTTTATTTTCACCTGGTGATGCTGCCAGTAACCCACCTACTGTGCCTAGGCTGTTCTCCTACTTTGGGCTCTGATGTCCATCAAGGGACATTAAAGGGAGGTATGCTGTAGCTCACATAAGACAGCTGGGAAAGCTGATAATATGGTTTGAGATTTAGTTGACTAAACAGGAAGGTACAAGAATACTGGAGTTCTATCAGGGTCAACAGATATTTATGTGTACTTGCAGAAAATGTACTAATAAAACTAATACAGCCACCACAACTAAGGACTGTTAAGCTGCAATATATTATATGTTTGTCCTTGGGTTTAGATATACTTATGCTTTCCTCTCCTGCTAGCATAATTTCAATGTTAAACTGACAGCACTGCCTGTTGATGGTGTGCAGATTGACTCAGAGTACTATCCTTATCTATTCCTGTTTGAGTGCTGATGTACAGCGGAATGCTGGTAGCTAATATAAAGACAGATACAAGATACAAGTATATATATATATATATAATTATTACTTTTATGTTTATGTAACTGGATTAAAGAACATTATTCTTTTTAATTCATGTCTGGCGTTTCACTGTTAACAGGTGAGCTGACGCCTTGTGTCATTGTGCCACTGAGATGTGTGGATGATAGAGGCACACATTGTGAGTGGTGTGATATTCTCTAATTTTCCCTTCCTTTTGAGACCTTGATAGCGCTTGGATAGTTGGGGCCGATAAACAGAACAGTATGCTTTTTGGATACCATTGTTCATAATAAAAGAAACGTTAAAACAAATTGAATAACGAATGACAATATATTCATTAAAGAAGCTAGTCACATGGACTCCCCCGTAAGATCTATCTTAATTGAACAAAAAACTTGATAACTGTTTTGTCATCATACACAAAATATTCCTCAATTTGACAAGATGATTCAGGAAGGGGGATTCACTAACAATGACATCACACATTATTCACACATATTCCGTAGAAACAATTGTATGTATAAAGCATGTTATTATTATTCCATTATTACCTCTATAGATTTTAAATGCCAAAAGGCGTCTTGTGTCTCCCACTCAGCCCACCAGATGTCCACAGGGAAAATCATCTAAGAACACTTATTCTTCAGACTGGCAATGCTTCATACACGAAAATAGTTTGTTAGATGACAAGCTGCAATTTCTCATAACGGCATCAAGCACAAAATAGCTGGAAATGTGTTCAGAAGATTCGGCCATTGCTTGATACAGCCAGTGTCTTGTCACATGAACGTCAGCTCCTGAAACAAGACTGGAGGGGGGTTGGCATGCACAGCAGTGTAATACCTACCTATTAGCTGCTGCAAGTGCTCTAGAAAAACCAGCACCTGAACATGGCTGCATGTAGAAGCAAAGCTACTAATTGGTTGGCTCTGCTTGATCAGCATGCTTCAACAGTGACCAAGTGTCATCCAGCTGCAGGTTTGTTTGGGTGCCTGCAGTTAAGTTAGAGCAGCTGATAGGCAAGTACACTATATGGCCATAAGTTTGTGGACATGTGACCATCACACCTATATTAGCTTATAAAACAGCAACAAGTGTAAGGAGCGCTACTACCTGGAAAATTGACTGTATGATGTCTGATAGTTGATAAAGGACAAATGGTGTAACTTACAGTTGGAAGGCAGCTGGTGTGTCCAAGCTGATAAATCAATGACAGGTACCTGGAGAGAGTCCGAGGAGGGGTGATTCCAGGATACAGTGATGACGGATGTGAAAGCACTGTGGAGAACCCTAGCAGCACGCGTGCATGGCTGGCCAGGTCGGCCGCGGCGGCTGGGAAAGGGAGAGCCGCGAGCGGCTATGAGTGACTGTGTTCAGTGCGTACAGGCTGATGTCACGCAAACAGGCTGAGTCTTGGATAGGAGAAGAAGTCTAGGTGGATGGGCACTGTACGAAGAAGGGGGCTCTCTATACGGTGGCGGCTACGCGTTTCGAGACACAGCCTCTTTTTAAAAAAAAAAAGGCTTCCAGGAGCATTTAGCAATAATGTGCTAGTATGCACAACATATTACCACATTATAGTAAACTTAGCAATGCGGCCGCCAGGTGTCACCCAGCGCACATGTCATTATGTATACACATGATGTCATTACATATGCGCCTAATGACATCATGTGCACTTTACTGCCGACGGCCATCTTGGTGATGGACATCGACAAAGAGAAGAGGAGACATTCATTTGGTGGGATAAGGTATGCCGTTGGGTCCTCTCCTCTCTCGTGCAGCTGTCGGACTCTCCGCCCATGACCAAGTGCCTGACTTTTCAGAGGGGGTGACACAAAAATGACTGTCAGACATTTTTGTGTCACCCAGTGCGGGGCAAACCCCCTGCACCCCCTCTTGTGACGCCACTGGGCAGACTTACCTGATAAGCTGATCCCCTCCAGTAATACACTTCTCCCTCATCTTCTTCCAGGTTTTGTGTGTGAGGCTGTTTGATTGGCTGGGCCTCCATGACGCAACTCCCTCTCATGGGCATGGGAGTTACTTCACCCTAGCATGCCAGGTCTGTGCACTGAGCTCAAAATATAAAAAAAAAAATACTGAATGGTAGAAAGAAGCTTTTAATGACAAGATACTTGCACAGTCTCTTCTGCCATAAAAAGCCTGCTGATCGTCAATTTATTTTTTAAAAACTTACTTCCACTTTAACAAAACCCTTCACTGGAAACACCAAAATGTCCTCATTTGGAGGGGTGTCCACATACATTTCGGCCATATAGCTAGGAGAGATGGTCAGGTGTCCACAAATGTTTGGCAATGTACTGTATTACACAGCTTTTCCTATTAGATTTTGTCACAGGACAAAAGGGGTCAGGGGTACAATAAGTTAGGATTATATTAGGGTTTAGGACTGCTTTTTTGGGAAACTATTATGGAAAATTGTTATCAAATACTTACTGGAATTTTCCTTTCCTGGCTCTCCTCATGTCGGCATACTAATGGGTTAACCCCGCCCCTGGCTACCTATAGGACCACCCCTAACTAGAGTATAAATCACCCCTCTCCCACCTCATATGTGTTCAATAGCACGCCGAGCAAAGGCATGGGAGGGAAGCTATGCCGACATGAGGAGAGCCAGGAAAGGAAAATGACGGTAAGTATTTGATAACAATTTTCCGTATTCCTGGCTCACCTGTCGGCATACTAATGGGACACAGCTAGCAACACAAACACGGGAGGGACTCATGCCAAAATAACTTTAATTAGTTGCGGAAGCCACAGAAGAGAGTACGGATGCCCCAAAGGCTGAATCCGCAGAGCTAGACACATCGACATTGTAATGTCTAATGAAAGTATTAGAGGACGACCAACTCGCCGCCTTGCAGATGACCTCTACCGGGACTTTAGCGTAGGCTGCCCAAGACGTAGCCAGCGACCTTGTAGAATGAGCCCTGATCCTTATAAGCAAATTGGACAATCCTCACCACCCATGTGGATAAGATCCTTGTGGAAGCGGCCGCTCCCTTTCTCGGACCTCCGGGCATGACAAAGAGTCTATCAGTGGAACGAAAACTCTCTGTCCGTAGCAAGTAAGTGGAAAGTATGCCGACCACATCCAATCCCCCAAGATACTCCTCCTCTGCGGGCAGTACAGCACCTGGAAGGACCGATTCCCAATTGAAATGGAACACAGAGGAAACTTTTGGTAAAAATGATGGAACAGGCCGCAACACTATCCGTTCTGGAAAGATCTGGCAATAAGGTTCCTTGCAGGAAAAGGCTTGCTGCTCCGACACCCTTCTGGCGGAGACAATTGCTGTGATGAAAACTGACAGGAGGGTAAGGTGATACAGAGAACATGAAGCTGAGGATAGAAAGGTGCCGACGCCAGCGCTTTCAGCACCAATGGCAGATCCCATTTTGGAAACAGCGGAGGCCTCAACTTCATGGCCGCTTGCAAGAATTGTCTGACAAAAGCATTATTAGCCCAACGACACTCAGTCAATGCCGACAAGGCTGACACCTGAACTCGAATCGTATTATAACTTAATCCTGCGTTGAGAGCCAACTGCAGAAAATCCAGGATGTGTCCCACTGTCGGGTTTTCTGGCTGCCACCCTCTCTGTGCTGCCATGATGAGGAACTTCTTCCAAACTCGATGGTAAGTTGTCTTAGTAGATGGCTTAGTAGCTTTCAACATGGTCTCCACCACTGAAGCGGAGAGCTGTAAGCTCTGTAGCCTCTGCCTCTCAATCTGCAGACCATGAAATGTAGGCGTGCCACATTCGGGTGGTGACATTCACCCTGAAAGAGAAGGTCCCTCCGCAGGGGCAGAGATCTTGGTGCTTCTACCAACAGCTCCATGAGCAGGGGAAACCATGGCCTCTTCGGCCAACAAGGCAGGACGACAATTGCTAGAACTCCTTCCCTGTCGATCTTCTGAAGTGTCCGTAGAATCAACGGAGTGGGAGGAAAGACGTAGATAGTGTCGAACTGCCAAGGGAGGGATAGTGCATCCTGACCTAGAGCCTCCTGGCAAAAGTAGCGGGAGTAAAACTTCGGGAGCTGAGAGTTGCACTTGGCTGCCATGAGATCTATTCGAGGCATCCCCCATTCCTGGGGATCCACAAACTGTCGACTCAGCCTGTCCGCTTCCTGATTCTCCGTTCCTGGCAAATAAGAAGCCGTCAGATCCAGGAGGTGCCACTCCGTCCAAGGAAAGAGAACTGAGGCAATCTGCAGTAAAGATGAGCTCTTTGTCCCTCCTTGTCGTTCCACACAGGAGACCGCCGTCTTGTTGTCCATGCGCAACTGGACTCGACGACCCTAAAAGGCTGGAAGGCCTTGAGAGCCTCGAAAGCTGCTTGTAACTCGAACGCATTCGAGTGCCCTGGATTCCGAGACCCCCACTGTGCCTGTACTTGGCGCCCCAAGCAATGGGCTCCCCAACCTGCCAGGCTGGCATCTGACGTAATCGTGATCCAATCTCCTGGCTGAAGGGGCTTTCCTTTCAACAAATTCATTGAACCTCGCCACCATTGCAGACTGCTCCTGACCACTTGTGGAAGGAAGATCTATTGGGTTAGGGACTGCCTGTCCCACTGTTGAAGAAACAAGTATTGGCTATGGCGCATGTGCCAATGGGCCCAAGGGACTGCCGGGATTGATGACGAAAGGATTCCCAGAAAGGAGAGACACTGTTGTGCCGAGCATGTACAAGACGCCATGACCGGCTAACCGGATGATAGACCGACTTACCGGATGATTCAAGAAACTTTGTCCTTTGGAAGAAAAAGCCGTGATGCCTCCGAGTCGAATATCATTCCGAGGTACTGCAGAACCCGTGCCGGTACCAGCTGGCTCTTCTGCCAGTTCACCAATCAGCCATACTGCTGGAATGTTCTCAGTACCAGATGACGGTGCTGCAAAATCTGTTGCTGCGACTGAGCCAACAGAAGGGCATCGTCCAGATAATGGAAAAGTCTCACGTTTTTTAGACGTAAAAGCGCGATCACTGACACAAACACCTTTGAAAAGGTTCTTGGTGCTGAGGACAGGCCGAATGGAAGGCATCGGAACTGGTAATGGTTGCGACCCACAACGCACCATAGGTACATCTGGTGGCCGCTTGCAAGTGGGACATGGAAGTAAGCATCCTTCAAGTACATATTTAGTATATTTAGGGCTCTTCCCCCTGAAATTACACCATCATAAATAAGCACTCTTTATCATTTGAACATAGCAAAAAATAAAAAATGGCCATTTCCTCTCTGACGAACTTCGTGCCTGTCTAGTTGGGCTACCCGGACTCGTGGTGGCTCACTAGGAAAAATGTATAATCCATAAGTATACTCAGAACTAAGCTGAGAACCATAGCACATCCCTCATCAGGGCTTACCTGGGAACTGACAGCAATAGACTGTGGACAGCCCTCAGGCTAAGACAGCAGATAATTCAGTAATGGTGCGAATGTCATACAGCAGCGATCCCTCCAACAGAGGAACCGCTGTATTTAAGCACTGGTCTGTCAAGATGACTGCGCATCCTCGTGTATCCTCAGCATGCGCTCCACGCTGAACCGCAATCAGTACCGCCCCCACTACCCCGCCAGCCAATCCGGCGAACTCTAGAAGGGGCGGGACCTGCGCTCCACCCCGGAACCCAATAGCGTTCACGGCCGCGGCTCTACTGCCGCTATGGAATCCAGCTCTACCGGGAGACGGAGCCTTGGAACGCAAAGACGATCTAGTAGCCGGGCAGAACTCCTGTAAGGAAGCCCCGGCCCCATGAGTCCGACTTACCTTGCCCACAAGCCTATAATCCTTTAGATTAGCTCCGGCCCTAATGCCTAGGCACAAGGCATGTCCCATCCTGTGGATTTACCACATACAGGGACATCCACCACCCGGGAGAAGAGGCTGAACCCGTGGTGGGAAAGAAGGCCATGCATCTGAAAGAAAAAATTATATTATTAGCCAAAAAAAAAAAAACTATTAGAAGGTGTCCTGAGCGAGGACAAAAAAAGAACACGTATGGGGTGGGAGAGGGGGGATTTATACTCTAGTTAGGGGTGGTCCTATAGGTAGCCAGGGGCAGGGTTAACCCATTAGTATGCTGACATAAGGTGAGCCAGGAAAATAGTTTACTGTCAATTTAATTTTACATTTTATTTATTTTTTATTTATTACAAGTTACAATGTATGCAGCGCTTTTACATAGCGTATATTCACATCAGCATTACTTTGAGGGTTCCAATTTTAAACTGATTTTTATCATTATTTTAACTATTTATGTAAAATTTGTATTTCACAATTTCATACAGAGTGCCCCATGACAGTGATGGCACCATATTATGTATTTTATGAAGAGAGAGCAGAAGTTGTTTACTTTTAAGTTCTCTGTCTGAATGAATCTCAGTACCACAAGATTAACCCTAGTCTCTCAGTGAAAGACAATGTAATGGTCTCTATGTAGTACTCTATACAGCTCGTGGTATACTGAGACGCCGCAGCTGAAGCGGATCCCGACTATTATGTCTGGATCCGCCCAGCTGCGTGAGTGACAGCTGGCTCTGCCTATCTAGAGGCAGTGCCAGGTGTACCCGCCTCCTCCCCCGTCCGTTCCGCCAGTCAGCGCTGGAGGAGCGGGGAGGGGGGATTCCAGTCCCTTTGCGTTGTGATAATGTGCACAATACGGCAGTGCATGGTAATGCACCTCTCAAGTGTTGTGCCATTTATTTTGAATGGCAACCTAATGCACCTCCACAAGACTCCTTCCTTGCAACACAACACACAGTAATGCACTACTATGCAGTGCATGGGAAAAAAAGGTGCGTGCACATTTTTAGTCCATGCTGGACTTTGTATCGCATTCAAGTTAATGGGTTGCCTTAACACAATGTATGGTAAGGTAAATGCATTAATACACCAGAGCGGACAAGAAAGAGCAAGTAATATGTAAGAAGCAATTTATATATATATGGCAGGTATTCTATGTGAATAAGAACATGTAACAAATATAAAACAGAGGTTATCCTAATTTGACTGCAAAAGTGGATATATGCTTCAAGATGTTAGGTTTAGTACCCTTCTATAAAACTTAAATACAGATTTAATTGCAGTTCTTGCTATTGTACACTGCAATAAGCTTTCACCGAGATAATTGATGTCCTTTGGTGAGTGGAACAATTACTATGTTTTACTGTGTTCATCCGAAAGGAACATTTAGTTTTTCCGTATTTGAGCTCAGTCTTTTTTGTTTTTGTCGTTACACATCATTTTTTTTGTAGAACAGCAGCTATCAAAATGTTAAAGAAACATTATCATCATTTGATGAAGAAACACTCTTTAAAAATGAATCAGATCCACAATTGATTTATGTAAACTTTGCAGTCGTTAAAGAATTATAACTAACTGATCAAAATTCCATTATGATTTTAGTAGGCTGGCACCCCAATGTAGAAAAAAAAGTGTTTTTTTATGGTGTCATTATGCATCTCACTGCCATGTCTACGTGTAAACATATCTCTTCCCTGATCTGCGTCTTTACAAGTAGGGCTGCACCGATACTGATACTAGTATCGGGGCTGATACCAAGTATTTGGGCAAATACTCGTACTCGCCCAAATGCTCCAATACTTACCTCCAATACTGGAACTTCCGGCCAGAGGGAGATCTCCCACTGACCGCAGTGCCAAAGGAGCATTGAGCCGGCTTCCTTTCCAATCAGGAAGCTTGGAGGGGAGTTATGACCCGCCTCCTGGCTTCCTGATTGGCTAGGAAGCCGGCCTCACTTGCTGCTAGGCAGTCTGGCTTCCTAACTAATCAGGGAACTGGGTGGCACATAATGACCTGCCTCCTGACTCCCTGATTGGTCAGGAAGCCAGGCTGCCGATGAACAAGTGAAGCCGCCTTCCTAGCCAATCAGGGAGGCGGGTCATGACGTGCCGCCCGGCTTCTTGATTGGCCAGGAAGCCAGCTTCACTTCTTGGTAGGCAGCCTGGCTTCCTAACCAATCAGTAAACCTAAACTCACAAACAAACATTTACTATACGGTATTGTCGCCTACCAATCCTTAGTTGTGATGGCTGCATTGGTTTTCTTCTTGTGCTCCACCCCTATACAAGCCCCATCCACAGCCAAAGGGCTGCTGTACGGGCTATTCACAATATTCACTATAGCCCGTACAGCAGCCGAGCGGCTCAGCCAAGCCGAACCCATAGGCTTCAGCTTGGCTGAGTCGTATTCACAGCCGAAGCAGGGAGAAAGGTCAGCCGACCGATCTCAATGCAGATGACAGCTGGGCAGAACCAGCCGTGATCTCACGGCTGGCTCCACCCAGTTGTAATAACAGATCAGCGTCCCCAAATGATCAGGGGATGCTGATCTGTCTTTTAAACAATAACAACTGGGTGGAGCCGGCCGTGACGTCACAGCCAGCTCCACCCAGTTGTTATTTATTGGCCGGGACCTACTAGAAGACTCTGGCAGGTGCCGGCCAATAGGAAATTGGATGTGCGTCGTTTTAAAAAAAATAACATTTTACATTTTTTTTCAATTTCCTATTTGTTTTACGTTTTTTAAACAATTTTTCTACATTTTTTTTTCTCATTCATTTAACTTTTTTTTTCTATTCTGCTCGCTACCATGGAGGTACTGAGCAGAATAGCCGAGCCAAATGCATTTCGCGGCATATGGCTATTTACTTACTGCCGTTCGGCCCTTATGAGAATAGGGGTGAACGGCAGTGAGTGAGCTGGTGGAGCTTCGGCTTAGCCGATCCAGATGTTGGATCGGCTGAGTCGAACTCCTCCCGCACTTCGGCTCAGCCCAACATACAGAGCATGTTCGGCTGACCGATGTACGGCTGATTTTAGCCCATGTACAGCTGAAATCAACCTTACAAGGCTGAAATGAATAGCCGAACAGCGTTCAGCTCACTTCACTTCGGCTCCGTTATTCACTCGGTGAATAACCCCCATAGTGTTTGCGCACGGGACGCAAATGCTATATGTGAAACAACTGCACGGATTCCGCTCGTTTGCAGCTATTAGTGTATATAGCTGCGAACGTACAGAATCCGCTGGATTATCGCGCTTGCACTATTTTGAGGGCCGTGCGGTTTGGCACCGTGCGGTTTCCCACAATAGCCTGATAAAGCACATAAAAGTTCATTGTTTTTTCTGTTTAGAGCGGCTCCGCTCGTATTCGGACAGCCGCTCCAGTGTGAATGGATCTTTAACCCGCGCGACCCCCAAAATACTGCAAGCGCGATAATCCAGCGGATTCCGCACATTCCCGACTATATAATGGCCGCAAGCTATCCCCAGGTTCCAGTAGGGGTTTTCGTAGAACTGCTCCAGTGGGGGGCCCAGGGCCGGATCTCAGTGGGGCACCTCTAGCATGAGGCTCTCGTGCCTCCGTCCGCCCTCCGTGGTAGGTCCGCCCTCCGTCTACTGCGACACGCCCCCATCCACTGTGGCACGCCCCCACCTCAGCGACAAACGCACGATTTGCATATCGCGCAGTGGGAACGGGGCCTTAGACTGTACAGTATACATTGCCCTCCGTCCTGTCTTTCTGTCTTTATAGATGGAGCTAGGGTAAATATTTTAGTAGCAGAAGCTCTCTGATTGGGCTGAATCTTCAGTTACAAAAAAATAACATGAAATATCTGCAGCAAACATGTGTTTGCAATTAAAGGGTCTGCTGCCATGGGAATGTAACACTTTCTGTGTTCCAGTGTGCTCAGAGGAATCTTTGCACATAACCAGTAACCTGCTTCTTGTTTTTCACTGAATGCTAGCGGGAGCATAAAAACCAAAATACATATTTAAAGTGACCCTGGAAAACAGTCCGGCAGAAAATGGTGTTTCGTACATTTTACATTTTTACTTTTTTAAAGAATACTTTTGAGCCTCTCATAGTTTAACATAGATTACTATTACATATGGCCACTTCAGTCTACCCAGTTCTGAAATTAAAGCCCATCTCTAACCAAATATAAACCCACCACCCTATCCTCCCTCCCACACATTTTCAAAGTTAAAAAAACCCAAACAACTTACATATCAGGAGGTGCTTCTTCTGGGTGTGCAGACCAGTGATTCAGTCTACAGACTGTGCCTGCAACCAACTGCGCAACCAACTGCTCCCCTTGTTGTGATGACATTATGCTGTGCAGATGCATGAGAGGACCCCGCTGCTGGACAGCCAAAAGGAAGTGTCCATGTCATCCAGGAAACAATGTGAGTACCCAAAGAAGGACCCTCCCACTTTGCAGTCAACAGGTTATTACTGTATTTTTCACTACGGCTAAAAGGGGGTAAGGGGTTTGCTATCCTATACCTTGCCATGCTGTATCATCATAGACAAGGAATGATATCGACAACATGGCCTATTTGGTTGATTGCTAAAAAATGGTTCGATTTGGGCAGATGAATGGTTTCATTATAGGGTACTCTGAATAGTTACTTAGAGATAGAATATATTCTTTGACCTGAGTAGTATCACTTTTTGCATACGGCAATAATGTATTTATGACTATATTGTACGCAAAATTGATATATACGTTTTTAAGAAAAACTTTTTGTGCTTATCTACGAGGATGCCCATCAAGCGCTTGTTAATCATAATGTTGTCTACCCTTTTCAGTTTCTTGCTATCGTCAGCTGAGCTGTAAGGTCTGATGGGTAAGAGTCCATTGGGGCTCTCTACATTTAGTTAGGCCATCTACATTTCCATGCCAAAAGGATAACCAAGGGCTTCTGGGGATGCCTAATAAACAGTAACTTTAGGAGGTGGAAAACCTTGGACCAGAAAGTCATGGTGAATAGACATGTCCACCAAATGTGCAACATGCCATCCATGGGGGGACATCTCCGGAATCATCTATCTGAAAGATGGTGGTTGAATGCCAGCACTGTGCAAAGTAGCAGATACCCTATAGGCTCAGATAGCTGCTCCCCCATATGACAAGAGGCTGATACTGAATATATAATGAGGTTAAAGTTTTTTTTTAATATATACACTATATTGCCAAATGGATTGGGACGCCCCTCCAAATCATTGGATTCAGGTGTTCCAATCAACTCAATGGCCACAGGTGCATAAAATCAAGCACCTAGGCATGCAGACGCTTCTACAAACATTTGTAAAGAATGGGAGGCTCTCAGGAGCTCAGTGAATTCACACGTGGTACCGTGATAGGTTTCCACCTGTGCAATAAGTTCATCCATGAAATTTCCTTCCTACTAAATATTCCACGGTCAACTGTTAGTGGTATTATAACAAAGTGGAAGCAACTGGGAACAACAGCAACTCAGCCCCGAAGTGGTAGGCCACATAGACACACTCCTAAACCTTGTGGACAGCCTTACCAGAAGAGTTGAAGCTGTTATAGCTGGAAAGGGTGGAACAACTCAATATTGAACCCTACAGACTAAGACTGGGATGCCATTAAAATTCATGTGCGTGTAAAGGCAGGCGTCCCAATACTTTTGGCAATATAGTGTATATCTGCACAGACGTCAGCTTTAAGGATGATGGGGCTACCTCCAAGATCAGCCTGCTCTTTTATTATTTTCTTAGCGTTGTGTGTCCAAGATTTGATGCTCAAACTGAGTTAGGGACCAAAGGTGCTTTGACGCTGCTGTGTGGATTTGTATACTCTGTAAACATAGGCAACTTAAACCTCTCTTTTTATCAAACACATAGTTTAGAACTAGTTTTTCTCTCTTGGTAGCTGGATTCAGTGCTGGGGAATTTCTGAAATTTAATTCATTTTATAGGTTACCTATCACTAGGAAAAAACACCTAAAAAAAACATTAAAAAAACTTATAGTTTGAGTTTTAGATGCACATTTGCTAAAGGTTATACATTTTCACCGAGCACAAGATTACTGAGAAGACCAGCTAAAAATAAAATTCATATCTTAAGAATAAATAAATAAAATCCCATGCCGCAGTCTACTTAAAATACATGGAAGTTACATTACAGCATGCTGAAGAAAGGCACTCAGTGAAGCAAAAATATACTTTGGGGAGGATCCTGGGGCTTCTTCTGTAATCTTGCTGTACGCTGGCAGAGACCCTTAGGTGTCCTCAGCAGCGCCTGAAGTTAACTTTATTTATAGTCCTTGTGCTAACATAATACATTCCTTCTCTCCTTCCTACCTGGGGGGGTTAGTCACCTAAGGCAAAAACTAACAGAACTGCTTATAAATTATATCATTTTAATTTACTGCTTTATTTGAAAGAAATGTTAACAACATTAATTGATAAATAAAACAAGGTTATCAGAATACAATAGCTTAACACCAGGATACAGATCTTCCACTGTGTGATAAGGTCTGCTAAAAAATAACATAAAAAAAAAATAGGCTTAAAGCTGAACTATGGGCACAAAAACGTTTTTTAATTATATTCCTATCCACTTAGTGTGCACCAAATGCCTTTCCAAACCCAGATATTATGTGTAACAGTAGTGATGACATTATCACTGAGCTGCACATAGCCTGTGCAGAGAGAAGAGATGTAGGAGGGACCCAGCAGGCCCCACACACTACAGGCTGCCTGTAGAAAACTACAGGAGGGGCGGATACAAGACCAGTCACCCTGCACAAGGAGATAAAACAGCAGTGAATGCTCTTTATTAAAGAAAGTTCCTGCACAGATCTGGAAGATCTACACCAAGATTCAAGTGACTATACTCGTGGTTTTTAAACCTTGGTGTATCGCTGAGTGTTGGACACAGAATAAACACGGCTCCAATGCCCCATCCCAGTGTCAGCACAGTTAAAATGAAAACAAAGGCCACCAGTGTGCAGGATGCTTATGCCTCTACTGCTGTGATGGTCGTAAGCTAATTAAAAGCTTGTACGATCTGCCCATCTTGGACAGGCAGATCGTACTTGCGATCATCGCATGCCCGCCCCTTGTCGAACAAGCAGGCCACTAAGGGTTTTCTAGCCTGCTTGTTCGCTGGAAGACGTACGACCGTACAGTAGAAACGGTTGCACGCCTTCCATATAATTTGCGATTATCGTACGATCGCGGGATTTCACGGATTTCGAGTGTATGGGCACCTTTACCGTAGGTAAGTTAACATGCATTGCACCTCAACAAACTCAACATACTGCAATGTATGCATAGCATGTGCGTTGAGGTGTGCTGCGGTGCAGGTCCATTGACCAGTACTGTAACAGTGCCTTGATGCTCCATCCCAAATTGATATGTTTTACCACACGTTAATGCAACACATTTTGCTTTTACTATACTTATAATTTTATATTTGTGTGAACATCCAGACATGTCGGGGTCCACAGTTGTGGCCTCTATATTTACTAAGTTGACCATCACTGTTTTAAATAAAGCATCACTTTTTGTGTTAAGTCTAAAGAGATTTATAAATAACATATATGAGTGCAAAAAAGGTTCTTCTCTTGTGATTATCTTGCCAGACACACAACGGGTCTTGGGGAACACTGTTATTACAATAAACTGCCCATTATCTGGCATCCACAGGGATTGGTAGATCTCAGGTAAATATAGCTTCTGGTTGCTTCAGAGTTACTAAAAGACTGGTCTAACTAATGCCATGCCCCATACTATACCATACCATAACATAAATTCTGTATTGGCTTCATATTAATATTGAAATGCAGTAATCAAAAGCAAATTAAGACAAATAGACGCACGATCGTTTCCAGGATAATACATGCCGCAGATCAACAGAGTACACTGAGGATTTTTTTATCTGGTTAGATGAGAGTTCTGGTTAGTTGACTACCGGACAACTGAGAGTTTACTGTATTTTTGAACACAGAGCACCATAAACAACAGATCTAACGCTAGCAAAACCCTGAAGAAGGAGGAGTTCCAATTCCGGAAACACGTTAGCTATGTTTTATGTCATACACTAATAAAATGATCATTATTCTTCAATTGGTTGGAGTTTTCAAGACAATGAAGGGGATTTATCAAAACTGGAGCAGACAAAATCTGGAGCAGTTGTGCACAGCAACCAATCAGCTTCTCTCTTTCTATTTTAAATCTTAACTGACCAAACTGAAGAGAGAAGCTGATTGGTTGGCATGCACAACTGCTCCAGATTTTGTATGCTCCAGATTGATCATTTCCCCCTAATGTATTAATGTACAGGGCTCCTAACAAACCTCCACGCTCTTATGATAATTAAAGGTCCTCTCTGTTCACTGATCTGAACCAAGATTAAAAAGGGTAAAGTCAGAACTAATGTAAATATTTCTGCTTTGCCAGTATCATTTGATGTACTAACGCCAGTAGATCAGCATGACTAACATCAGCAATCACAGCTTCTATCTTTTCTCAGTATTGTGTTCCTAGAAAGTTTAATATTGGAATCATCTATGGCCTATGAATGACTGCACTTTTCTCGGTCTAAGAGGAAACCATTCTTTTACTGTTTGAATACCACATGGAAGTGCTGCCTGTTCAGGGGGGTTCACAGATCTTTCTCAGCAACAGATCTGGCCTATGCAACATAAAATGACCTGACTTTGATTAGTTATATACCAGTAATGTGACATGGTTGACTACCTTTAATACATAACACAAGTAAGCTACAAAAAGGAAGCTATAAAAATGACATGAGATTGGATGTGCCATATGTAATATAAAATATTAGTACTATGCACTTCTATCTCTAGTTGCGCTAGAAACCAACAATTTCCTTGACACGCAGGATTTCTTCCCACACTGCATCTCCTGTTCTGTAATTACACTGTGTGACTGCGCGCTGTTCCGTCCCATGATATTACTCACGCGTTGGCTATGAAAGCCACAGTCACTCGTTGCTCTCCGTAAACAAACATCTTCAGAATTACCTATTATGATAGCAGATGTGATAGTGACAAAGACTGTGGGATTTTTAGGTGCATTCTACTTTACTAATAAATATATACAATGCTTTTTTGTCAACACTTAAAGCTCATTTCCACCTTTGTAAGAGATTGCTATTTATTGTGGTAATGTAGAGGTGCAGTCATGATGATGATGATGATGATGATGATTATCCAAATGCACCTCCTCACTGCTGATTGTCAGTGGTCTTGGGTCCCTTTCACATGGGCAGAGTCCTTTCCATTTAGAATCTGCTTCAACGCATCCATGTTAGTCTATGGGCCAGGGGATGTAAATGGATGTGCATCCATTAACATCATTTTACCTCTGATCCTTCACGTTTAGATCTAAAAAAAATTAAAAGGATGCAAACCTTTTTGGGGTTTTTTTTGGACCTAGACGGACTTTATATCCTCCAGCCTATAGACCAACATTGAGCTTCCGATCAGATCCGACTAAAACACTAACAATCAGATCTGATTGGAATACCTGTGACAATAGTCCCAAGTAGTTCAGGATAAGCAGGAGACTGCAGCACCAGAAGGTTAGTCTTTAGTACAGAGAATACTGATGCATCAGAGGAGAGTATGCAAATGAGTTAATTTAAGGGAGGGCTAGTGTTAGGATTGCAGGGAGGGTTAAGCTGGCCATACATCAGAACATTGGATGATACCATCAGAGACTCAATAAATGTCATTCAAAATTGAATTTGGTTTTAACATTCAAATTTAGAATGAATAAAAAAAAACAACATCCATCTTGACTACGAGACTTGAGGAACTGTCTACCAGCTTGATGGACCGATACCCAGCATTTGTTGGTGTGTGCATTACCTGGATAGATTCTGTTAGCTTGTCCCAACTGCACTCTTACCTGATCAAGCACGTCCCCTTTGAGTTATAACGCAGGGACTGCACTAGGCCGTGTCTGGGCTTCCCTTCTCTTTTTTTCCTCTCCTCTTCTTTTTTCTAATCCTACGCTCTCCTCCTCACTCCTTGTCTCTTTACTCCTTGTCTCTTTCTCTTCTTTCCTCTTTGTCCTTTTGCTGTTGCGCATTGCCCCCCGTTCCACAACATGATATGATGTCTTTCCCTGCAGCCCCCTGACCAACTCCACTAGTGGCCATACCTTAATTTTTAGTATAACTGTTAATATAAGATAATTAAGATAATATATATGAAATGCCCAAATATAAATATAAATATTGTGTACAATCCAAGAAACATAAATTAATGTGAACCAGTGAAGTAAATACATAAAATGTATAGGACTGATAAAATGATCAAAGTGATAGTAGCTGAACAGTCAATTCAAACAACAATCTAGTCCTTAATCGTGAAAATGTGAAAACTTTTTCAAGTGAAAAAAAGAAGAAAAAATAAAAACTATCTCCAAATCCAATAAAGTGCTGATGCAAAAAACTAGTGTCAAAGAAATTTCAGTGTTCCAATAAAATAGTGCTCCTATGTGTGTCCAAAAAGGCCCCCCCCCCCAGTGACTATGCACTCACCAAAAATGTCTCACTGTTAATAACAGCCAAAGAAGCATTTGAGAAACTCAAGGAAACTGTCGGTGCCTTCCTCCTCATATTCCGCTCCTCACCGACATTTAGTCATGTCGGTGAGGAGCCTTGTGGAGCCTTGTGGGTCTTTCTGGCGTCACACGCTCAGAGGAGACGGAGCTTTTACTTTTGCCTGTTTTAACTGTACCATGAGGGTTTCCTTTTGCCTGTTTTAACATGCCTATTTGCTATAGTTCTTAATATCATTATGTACCTCTTGCATTTTCTTTGCAAAATTAATAAACTTTATTCCTAAAAAAAAAAAGACAGCAAATTCACCGTTACAATTTCATTAATTTGAGAAACATTTTCCATCCTGTTCCTTCAATTTATTTTCATCTATATGATCGAAAACAGTAATTGGTTTCACTATTAGAAAATTGAACAAATGTTCTGAAAACTATTTTGGGGATCAAAACTCTACTGGTCTATGGCCATCTTTACTGATAGGGTTAAAGGGAACATTAGAGTGAGGGTTGAAGCTGGCCATAGTGATATAGATAAGTAGATCTTGCTGCACTCCTTACCGGATATAAGTAGAAGACCTGTAATGCATAGGTGGGTGCTCGCAGTGACCACGGACGGCCCCATGACGTATACAGCAATTTCAAAGGATGTCACCAGCACTCCATGATATCAAGTGAATTTAGCAAAAGTCAATCTATTAACAGAATAATGCCATCTGAAATGCTAGCGCTTTTGAGGCCACACAGGGTTCCCTTCATCAGGCTCAGAATTACACAGCAAAAGACAAACAACACCTTTTAAATAGACATGCAAGTACATTTGCACAGAAAGGGAACCTCCCACCCCTTCATTACATCCTAACAAGAAATTCTCCTAAAGCTGGCCATACACACACAATTTTCTTTTGTTAGTTTTGTTGCAGGCTGATTTTTCCATTTATGTCAAATTTCCTCCATCCACAAAATTTCAAAGATCAAGCAGTGTATGGCCAACCTTAGTGTTAGAGTTGTATGGAGGGTTAGTGTGAGGGTTATATGGATGATTCATGCAGTGTTTAGTGTTAGGGTTACAGGATGGGTTACATGTAAATTACAGGGAAGGATAATATTAGGATTATAGGCCGATTTTATCTCACCTGAATTTAGCTGAATTGCTTCTGAAATCCATACACATCAGTATCATTGTAACGAATGACAAGTGAGGCTGGAACCTGGAGGAGGCAGGCAAGTAACTTTACATGTCTGGACTTCTGAAATACAGGAGGAATTACAGAATTATCATTCAATAAAACCAGGCAATCAGCTACAGCTAGTCTGGGACTAAGGTTCACTCCTTTCCATGTACATTGTTATGCATTGTTAAGTACATTTTAAATGTGTGTTTTCATGCATTCTGTGCTACTTTGTTGGGTTCTATCAGCCAATAAAACATTGGCTGCTATGGGAGGAGCTGCTTATCACGCATTGGAAAACCATCCAAATGTATGCTTTCATGCCCTAATATTGCCATGAATAGGTACTACAATGCACATCAACATACTTAATAAATGAACCTGACATTTTTTGGCCTATACACATTAAACTGCCCCACCCCCCCTTATCCCCCCAAATGCTGACCCTGGTTAAGGGGCTGGCTGCAGAGGGAGCCTGCAGCTTTTCTCTGCATATGCAAAGCACAGGTTCCCTCTAAGATTTGCTAATTTACAAGTACAGTGGTTATACTGTACCTGCAAATTTTAGAACATTTGGGGACTACATTTACCGATTACCTTCACATGAGCTGATAAAAAAGGCTGCTGCAAGCCTGAAGCTTTCATACTAAAGCTGGCCATACGTGGATCGAATTTTGGCTGATTCCTTTTGAATTGGATGAAATTTGAGTTGTGGGTGGCCCTGTCAGCGCCAAAACAAGTTGATTGCTCAATCAACAATTTTTCAATGACTGTTTGGCACTGCCACTATATTCAAGCAGCCATGGGTCTGAATATGATAGCCCAGAAGGGGAGATTCTTCCATCAATGCTGTTTAGTGTGGATGGGGTAGTCGACTGCTTTGCTGGCATAATTTGGCTCCACTCAGTCACTCAGCAGCCAGTTGTATTTTTTTTTAATATTAAAAAATGTTTTTATGATAGTCAGGACACTGGAGGCATAATTGCAAGGGCAACCTACGACCATAGGCTGCCTGCCCTTTCACAATACAGAGAGAAAAGGCTGGCAGCAGCAAAAATGAAATGCAGCATGGATAAAACAAATGTAAAACTATGGGCTTTATAGTTATGACCACAATGTATATTTACCATAAAAACCATAGATTTTAGTTACACATATTTAAAAAACGTGAATATTAACCATACCGGGCTAAAACCACGCTGAGTAAAAAAAGAACACACACTGATGTGTTGCATTCACATTTCGCATATCTGTCCCATATTATAGATCTATAAAGTACATCACAAAAGACAAGTTCTTCGAATGTAGTTGGGAGAAGAAGCTCCATCCCTCGAAGTGTTTTTTTTAACTAAGTAGCTTCCTCAGGAGGTCATGGGGACATCACTCATATGTACAGAAAACATCATAATACAAAATAATAAAAAATGACAAAGCAAACATAAAAATACCAGAATTTTATATTAATATATGCATTGACCCAGCTTATGTGCACATGTGCATAGGACAGGCTGGGAGATACATCGACATACTACTGGAACTCCCCTCCTACTCCCCTGCTACAGGAGAGGCAACAAAGGCAGTGCAGTCACTGTAAAGGGACAATTTCAACTGTCATGGGCAAAGTTAGGTGTGTGTGTATGTATAATTGTGCCAATATAACTTCAAAAATTATACAGTGACCTCCCCATTATTCAGCACTCTCAAGCAACTGGCAAAAAAGTGTGGACATAATATGTCCTCAATTTTTTTTTTTTGCTGGTGGCTTGATGCACATTAAAAAATTGTTGGTCGGCTATTGCACCCGCCCACTGAGCAGAGGAGCGGACGTGAGAGAGAACTTGCTTTCTCTGGTTTGCTCCTCTGCTCGGTGGGTGGGGCTTTAATAGCCAGCCTGCTATTGGCAATAGGCAGCTGACATCCTTCTGACCTGCATTTCACCTGCTTTAAGCTGTGTATGTATTCCTATAGACATGCATGGACAGAAAAGCAGCTTTGACAAACAAATGCCTGTGGACATTGGCACTAACAGATCGAAAGGGAGAAAATAAGAGAAGTAAATTTTTTTGCGGTTCACATACATTTTAAAATCATTATTACTTTGCAGCATATTTATAAATCAGGGAACGTGCTTTCACCAAATATTTACTGGTGGTGAATCAATAACTATCACTTAAATCATGCACCTATAAGATTTCCCTGCAATGAATGTTTGGATAATGTCAGATTCACTGCTTCATGGTGGGGGAGGGGATTTATCAAATCTAGAGCAGCTCTATGTGTCAACCAATCAGCTTCTATCTTTCATCTTCAAATCTTAACTGAACAAACTGAAGAGAGGAGCTGACGGGCTGGCATGGGCAACTGCTCCGGATTTTATACATTCCCCCTCTTGTGGTTGACTCTTTATTCCCCCCTTTTGTGGCTGACTGTGCATCCAGCATTGAACCCGTTGCCCCCCAACCCCCCCCCCCCGAGCCTTTTTCAAGTGACAGTTGACAGTTATTTTCTGGCGTCCGATGAGATTTCAGTTAGCACAGCTTCCACCATGTGATGTCATCAGCTGCTTGCTATATAGACGTTCACACAGAGACCCGAGCTACCATTTGTTTCCACTTCTTGAAGCAGCAGCGATTTTTCTGTGCTCGTTTGAGACTTCTTCTTTGTCTGTGTTCATTGCTCATTATTACCATGCATAATGAAACGACTACGTTGGAGAAAGAAGAGTAAGAAGGGAGGGAAGGTTTCTCTAAACACCACCACAGAGGAACCTGCGGAGGACAGAGCAGGACTCTTCATAGAGGACCACCAGCCTACTGCACAGCCCACTAGTACTGCCCCACAGAGGGGTAGGCGTAGGGCTATTGCATGCGCGGTTAGGGCAGTTGTAAGAACCATCTGCCCTTGTTACCACCCAAAAGTGACAGATGACGCTCAGGGTAAGTACTGTAATAGTGAAAAGTATTATCAGGCAATAAAGTGAGGGGGATTCATCAAAACCGGAGCAGACAAATTCTGGAGCAGCTATGCACGGCAACCAGTCATCTTCTATCCTTCATTTTCAAATCTTAACTAAACAAACTGAAGAGAGAAGCTGATTGGTTGCCCAGTCTGCCATGTCATTTAGTGCCCAGAACATACACCACTTCGCTGCCCACAGGGCTCACCCCCCTGAAAAGCATATGATGCAAATGATACAATTGCACTTGTTTGCTGTACCATAATATAGAATCACATGAAAGCAGCTGCAAATTTTAATGTTTCATGATATGTATGTAACTGTTTATCTAATCTATATTTCAGTTTAAAATAAACCCAAATTTATTTTAATGTACACAAACAGAATATAATAACCATTCTTAAAATAGATTCTGCAGATTCTGTGTAACATAAATTATTGATGTGTAAATAGCAGGAATAAAAATCATCTTTTTACCTTTTTCTAGGAGCAAATAATGCCCCATCCACCAGGGTTATTACACCAACAACACTGACTGCATCCACCAGTGAGAGGAAGCCTGCACCACTGTCTTCAAGCACCAGTAAGAGTAAGCCCACTCCACTCCATCCACTAACCAGTGGCCGTGTGGCAGCTTCACAGAGCCCATCCACCAGTGGCCGTAAGGCAGCTTCACAGAGTCCACCCATCAGTGACAGTGAGTCAACTCCACAACTTTCAGCCATAGAGTTTGTTCTACATCAACCTGCTGTTCACATCAGCAGCGGGATTGTTCCATCATCTCTATGCAGCATTGACTTAAACACACAGCAATCTGCATCGGCTGAAATTGAAAGTGCCATAGATCTTCAGACATCTCCAGCGGCTTCCTCAGAAGATTTATTAACCAGCGCCAGGAATTCTTCCCCAGCTTCATCCATCAGCACCAAATCTAATGAAACATCTCCAATGGCCCCATTAACCAGCAACATGAAGGACCAGTCATGTCTACCAACCAGTGACATGAAGGACGAGTCATATCTCACCACTAGTGACATGAAAGAGCCGTCATGTCTCTCCACCAGTGGCATGAAGGTCCAGTCATGTGCAATGACCATAGAAAGCTTCACGTTCCATCGGTTACTCGGACAGGGGTCATATGGGTCGGTAAGTGATCCAGCTGAGGGTTCTACAATTCTTCATGGTAAGAAATCCATGTCAGTTGTGGTCAGTTATCACATCGAAAAAATTAACGGGGACTCTTCTGATATGCGCATTTCATGCCAAAGAACAGAAGCCTCTGGCTTCTATTATTGTGACTTTGTAGATTTCATAATAATGTCCTCTCTCCCCTCTACTGTAGGTGATGCTTGCCTCTCAACCTAACTACAACCAGCAGCTAGCAGTGAAATTCATCAAAAAGAGACGTTTGCTTAAGGAAGATCCCAGCAGGATCCTGACAGAGCGTCAGGTCCTGGTGACATGCAGAAATAGCCCCTTCATTACACATCTATTTGGCTCCTTCCAGACAGAAGTAAGAATCTTGCCATCTTCTAATGGCAGCCAATGTTTTCTTAACCAGATTTCCTTTGAGATGCTGCAAAATGAATTCATGTACGTCCATAAAGTAACCTGTATCCCTCTCATTTATTTTCATACAGGGCTATCTAGTATTTGTCATGGAGTTTCTAAGTGGAGGGGACCTGTCTGACCTGATAATGAGTCAGGCTCCATTTTCTGGCAACACCTTAAGGTAAGAACAGTAATAGGTCAAGCTGAAGTTGGGGGAGGCTGACCACTGAGGGCTGGCAGTGACCTAGCCATGCCCTTCTAGCTGAGTGCTGTCCATCCCTACACATATGAACTATTTTTATAGCAAGAAATCACCAGTTAATCTTTAGCTTTGACTGGTCTGTGGTGCTGCTAGATGTTAATCTATGTATTTATTTTCCATCAGATTACTGACAGCTGAAATCCTGTGCGGTGTGCAATATCTGCATTCAAGAGGGATCATCCACAGGTATGAAATAATTAATGGCTTGTTCCACCAATATTGCTATCCTTAGTTATGGATAGATGATGCTGCTGGGAAT
>NW_017307291.1:435269-437872 GCF_000935625.1 Nanorana parkeri
GCACACACCCTAAACACTATTCCTTTTTAATAATTGTTTGATAGAAATAGCTTACTGTTGGCTGCTTATTCTTTACAGAGATCTTAAACCGGAGAACATTCTCCTGGACAGTACTGGCCATATTAAGATTGCTGATTTTGGTCTGACATTAACGGGAGTCTCAGAATCCACAAAGGTTCAAGGACGTGTAGGAACCCTGACTTACATGGCCCCTGAGGTAAGGAACATGCAAATCAACTTTGCTAATTACTTTATTGTAGGGTTCATCCAGATTCATGAACCTTCCTTCTTGGATATAGAGTTGAAGTGTATGCAAAACACTTTGCCTCTTATCTTCACCAATTTTTTATGATAAATGTCCTATGCCTGGCCTGATAATGTACTAATCTTTTTCCCTCCATTATATTTTTACAGGTTTTTCTACGTGAGGAGTACGATACCACAGCAGATTATTTCTCCCTGGGGATAATACTATATGAGATGTCATTCGGCAGACATCCATTCTTTGACGGCTGTGTGACCCCATTCGCGTTTGAGTTGGCGGTGATCATCACAGACCCCATTTATCCCCCAGGGATGGACACTGACCAACATGACCTCTTAGATAGAGTGAGTCTATACATAGGTTTAGCTTTCCTTATACACTGTTACAAGTTTGTGAAATATTACAGATTCTTACCTGCATACATTGGTGTAGGTTTTACCAGTACTTTTAGCAAACTGACTTTAAATAGGAGAATCTGCCGTCACCATAGCCATTGATTGGTGTTTTTGTGTGTCATAAGGGATGCGGCAGCCCTTGTATCCTCTTAAGAGTGGAAGTTTCTTGGAAAGTACGTCAATAAAAATGAAACCCCTATTACACAGCAATATATGTATAGGGCTTCTGTGCTGTTGCCTTAAGTTGCAAGCAGTGTAAATATATGGGCAGCCATCTCAGCTGCAGGTTGAAATAGATCATTTTTAATAAATTTTTCCATTTATGGGATAATATTTCACAAATAATGTAGAATGCTACGTTACCATCTAATCATGACAAAGCAGCAGGTTGATAAGTACATTGGTATTGTAGTCTAACTGTTTATTTTTCTATTTCTTTCTTTTTTTACAGCTCCTGTGCATTGATCAAGAAAATCGGCAAAAGCTGGTTATGAATGTGAGAAAACACCTATTTTTCAGAGGGATCAGCTGGGAGGAGTTAGATGCTGGAATTGCACGCCCGCTGTTTGAATCAGCCCCAGTAAGTGTCTAAAAGAGGAACAGGCCTGAGTACAATGGAGGGGAGATTTACAGTGGCAGCATCTTATTAATATATATAGAAAACTTCCGCAGATCCCCGTCAGATTGGACCAGGGGTTGGAATTTACAAAGGTGTGTAAGTATTTAATGTACAGTATTTATTAGATGCATTGACAAATGCCTTTTCTCTTCCCAGTTTCTAGAGGAACCACCATGTGAGATTCTAAAAGTGGCTGACTTTTTGTCCCCTGATGACCAGGAGCTGCCAATATCCCCAAAGCAGCAGCAGCTGTTCTACCAATTCTCCTATGTGAGCGAGAGTCTAAAGCCAAAATCAATGGCATCACCATCATCAGAATAGGTTTTTCGCCTTCCTCTGGATATTAGTTGGCCGCTGTATCATAAAGCTCTTCATAAGATCGGAGCTGTACCATCTTCTCCCCAATAAAACTTGGTTGCACTTTACTTTCCTTTGTTAATTGATGTAATAATGAATTACAGCATGGTGGGGAATCCAGTCCCATATTTCACATGCTCAGGCAAACACCATACTGTGTGCTGGTGTAATGCTTTTTTAAATTATTGGCCTTGTAATCTAAAGTACCCTTTAAGCAAATATAGGCATTTACACAATTACGGCGTAAAAATGAATATCTGGCATACTAAAGACCAGCCAAAACACCCCTTAACTCTTAAATGGGCACTAAATTAATGTTTACAATATTATTGCTAAAAAACACTATGAAATATGGTTGTGCCATAACAATGGATGTTGCAGAAAGAGAATCAGGTTATAGACATGGATGCCTATTATCTCTCACTGAGCAAATTCATTGTACCATGGGCCCCAGGCTAATCTCATTGGATACATAGTGATCAGATTTAATTTTGTTTAATCATAGTGATCAGAGACACTGTGCAGAGGCATATGCATTTGCATTTTGCTTCTGGTTTGGATGGGGGTCCTGAGTATTTCCTTTGT
This sequence comes from Nanorana parkeri, assembly GCF_000935625.1. Taxonomy (NCBI): domain Eukaryota; kingdom Metazoa; phylum Chordata; class Amphibia; order Anura; family Dicroglossidae; genus Nanorana; species Nanorana parkeri. The sequence goes on from NW_017307291.1 coordinate 437,491, forward strand.
GTCCGGGATCTGGAGGGTCCCAGTGCCTTTTGATTTGAATGGGTCTACCTGGTTTGGTCATGGGCTGGGAAGGCAGAGATCCTGCGGGGTCTAGCTTCCCCCCCAGGAGTGGCGCTATGGTTACGTCGGGCTGGTACTATCGCATTGAGGCTTGACAAAGAGGCTGTGCTTCGAAATGCGTAGCCACCATTCTATTGAGAGCCCTCACCTCATGCACAGCTCTCCACCACTTCAGACTCTTTTCACTTGCATTACTTTTTTGCACCCCCGAGATACCAGCCCAACATCACCTGTGGACACACGGTGCTCAGGGTATCATAGACGTTCGCGGCTCCTCTCCCTCTCCAAGCCGCCGCGGCTCGGCCCGGCCCGCCGAGTACAT
>NW_017307291.1:438928-439505 GCF_000935625.1 Nanorana parkeri
CTGCTCCACACTTCTTCCAGACCCGCCACTACCTACCCCTGGAGCTATCCACCCTTGGAGCTAGACTCCTTCCCAGGGACCTGGCACTTAGATGCCAGTGGATCTTCTGACACACCAGCTGTCTTCTAACTGTGAGTCTATTGTCTTTTTCACATATAACTAGATACCAGTATTCCCAGGGTAGTAGCGCTCCTAAAGTTTGTTTGTGTATTGATGTACAGGGTTCCTCTCCCTGTTATAAGGAGCTTGCACACCGACTATCCCAGTTCACATTGCCTCCACATAGTGAGCATCAATTAGTTGTGCGCTTATTCATCGTTTTAGTTCTATTTGTCAATGTGGAATAGGTAATGTACAGAACAGTTTACAGAATGAGAAAATGTGCAATAGGTAATGTAATGCACAGTGTACAGGACTGAATGATATGCAATAAACAATGTAAAGCACAGTGTACTGTGCTACTGTAGGAATCATACTCAAAGAGGTGTAACGAGCATCAAATTCCTGAACGCAACCAGGCTGTTTCTTCCAGCAGAATGAAAAAAATAAATTATATATATATAGAGAGAGAGAGAGA
>NW_017307291.1:440099-445311 GCF_000935625.1 Nanorana parkeri
TATATATATAAAAAGAAACCCACTGCCAAAAGGTAAACAGCAAAACAAACTTCTGCTCAACTGAGTCTAACATAGTCCATGTCCTGGATAAGTCCCTGAAACCAGGTAAGCATTCCTTACTATACAGGCTAGTTTAAACAACTGACAATAATAAGGATAGTCAGTCAAAGCAGACAAGGGATGAGCCTGGGTTCGATTTGTGATGGGTTTCTCAAATAGTGCTTGAAATATGGGGAAAGGGGGCAGGGGTGAGCGGCAAATCTAACCACTAAATTCTGCCCATTATCAATGCTAATAGGCAATCTATTTGTCAGAAAATGGCATGGGGAGCTGGGTTCTGCCATGGGGGCAGTTAACAAAGCAAAATAAAAAATAAAAAGAATTACAGCAGGCAGAGAGTAATTTTAATGCAGCTTCGAAGATGACAATGGAGAACATACCAATCCTTCAAATTATATGCTTGAAAAAAGCTTTTAGGTAATTTTGCGTGTTTTTTTCCCCCCAGAGGTAACAGGTCTGAATTAAACAGTGCAGCCACAACAGACCAAAAGGCTATAGGAAATTTTATTCTTAAAAAAAAATAAAGCTTAAATGGACCCTTACCCCCCTTCACACCAGCATGCAGCTCCGCATGTTGATTTAAAATAATGTAAAATTCATTGGTTCAACAAACTTGTTTTTCATTTACTTACAAATAGAGTTTATCCACTTCCTGGTCCACTTCTGGCACAAATGATATTCCGTAATGTGCCCAAGCCCTAGGAAGGTTATGTCAGCAGAGCATTGCTGGCAAGTCTCATCTGTAATCTCATGAGATCTCAGGGAAAGGCATTTTCCTCCCCTGAGATGATGTGCATGATCACGTCTTTGTCAATTGTCTAGCCACATGTGCCAGAGTTCCAGGAAGTAAATGGAGAGCTAGTAATCTGCCCTTAGTTAACATGGCCACTGTCAGAAGACTGGGAAAGAAAAGAGAAATAAGTTATGCAAAGAATGCAAAGCCTGCAATTATCTTTAAGTATGTGTTTGTAGATTGTCATTATTAAACATTGCTAAAGGTGTGTTTGTTTTTATTTTAAAGATATGGGTAAAGTTCCTCTTTAAGCTCTCCATTCTGTAGAAACTGGCCAGTGACACAACAATTGAATAGTATAGTTTGTAACCTTTTTTTGTGAAATACAAAAAACACTTTAAAAACACAACCCCACATTCCCTGAACCCCATCCCTTCCCCATGTCCCCAGTTATTCCCAAAGTATTCCAAACATAGGCTTCAGGTGTGTGTTTCATAGAACTTGGCTTGTGCTTAAATGCGTGAACACATGAATAGGCAACAAATATAGACAAAACAGGTTTCATCTTGCAAAAACATTAGAGTGTATTATTTGAGAAACAATAGCCACGGATATTGTTTAGTAACTGGACAGTATGTAAGCAACGTGGTAAGGTTTCATTGTAGGAGGGAAAGAGCAGGCAGGTATTGTCTTGAAAAATAAATTAGAGTGTATTGTTTGAGAGACAATAGCCACAAATATGGTTAGGTGGCTGCGCTATATGTAAGCAGTTTGGTAAGGCTGCAATGTAAAATAGAGAGAACAGGTAGGTGTTATCTTTAAATAAACATTAGAATGTAGCATTTCAGAGACAATAGCCACAAATATTGTTCATTGGCTGGACAGTATGTAAGCAGCTTGATTAGACTGCAATATAAGAGGGAAAAATAAGGCAGGTTTTATCTTGAAATAAACATTAGAGTGTATTATTTGAGAGACAATAGCCACAAATATTGTTCAGTGGGTGTACCGTTTTGTTATAACGATGAAGATTATGATTATCTGAACTTAGTAAAGTATCTATGTCAGACAAAATCCACCCAATTCACTCACTCTCTGGCAGACAATGAAAATAGATGAGAGAATGACCTGCTTCAAACAAGAAGGAGACAGTCCAAAGGACCCCTTTACCAGTTCACAAAGCTGATTGAGTTGAGTGAAACATTGATTTGATCTAACATGCAGTTGAAGCCAATTGGCCCAATTTGCAACAAATCCAGGTTTGAGAAGACTAATTTGCTCATCTCTAATCTCTAATCTTCACAACAGCAGGGTGCAGGCATCTCCAAGCCCACAATCAGGGATGTTTAGAGCAGATTTGTCAAAATTGATTTTTTTTTTCACAATGTTACTATTTTGCCCTCAGTGACAACCCTGTTGTTCTAATTTAACTGCTTAGGCAATACTTGTTTGGAAATGTAAAAAAATATATATCTTTTATAGAGGGTATATTTTCAGTAAAGGTTTGCTTACAGTAGTTTAGCTTATTTCAGTTAGAGTTCTTTGTGTTTGTGCTTTTTTTCTTTTTCGTATTTGATGATTTTGATAATTTGTGTACTATCAATTTAACTTGTTTTCTCTGTTTTACTTTATGTTTTAGGCACAAGAACAGGCCCTGGATTGTTGAAAGGAGCTCCACTAACTCTCTCGAACAATTTAAAGCTCATTACACCCTGAAAAACGACCAAAAACCACCTGATTTTCACCTTGCATTTAGCCAAAATGACATAATTTTACCAAAAATGGTGACATTTGGAAAATGTCACTTAAAGAAATACATACACATGCACAAACTCATGAGGACCTGGAAAAAAACATTTGATTGCTGGATCGAGGACCAAGACAAGTATTGGACGATGTGAGCTGCGGGGGGTGCTGTGTTCATTAAAGGACAACTTTTCCCATGAAGTAATTGTCCTTTAAAGCAGAAATCTGTTAAGTTGTCACCATATAAATAAGTGAAATACACACATCAGTTGACTTCCTCCAATGAATGTTGTGCTTTTCCTAATGCTATCTGCCTATCTCCTATACAACATGATTGTCATGATTTTATGTAAGTTATAAACAAACAGGATTTAGACAAGTTTGAAATTATATTTCAAGGTTTTCACTGAAGCAGGACCCTTGTTTACTGGAATGAATGCTTCTCTTAAAACCCAGAGGATGGTTTATGCATCAAGTATTGCAGAGAAGTGTATCCAAGCAGTTCCGACAACTATACATATCCCAGAGGAGAGGTACATCTATATCTGCGTTGTTTACTTTCTTTAAAGCAATTTTTTTCTTGTTTAGCCATTCCTATTACATATGTTATTTGGATGCTTTTACAGTTATATTTCTTGTGTTTGTAAATAGTAAAAGAATATGTAGTGTTTATATTACATTAAAAATAAAATAAATAATGTTAGTAAATATACAATATTGCATATGAGTATTTAATATTTTCTATCTCCAGCTAATAGTTAAAATTTTAGACTTCTTGCCACATTTATATGATGAACATTGCAGGTCAGTTCACAGAAATGTAAGCGATTTGTGCAGTGCAATGTCAACCATGAAGGTGCGCTGCATTAGGGCAAAACATTCATTACGAATGGGTTGCCAAAGAACCACAATGGGTCACAAAATGCACTTGACCTTTATTTTTTATCTATTCAGGTCACCATTATGGATGATATGTGCGTTGCCCTCTACTGTATAGTGCATTACCACAAGTTGCCACAATTCCACTGGTAATTAAGGTCCGAGGGCCCATTCACACCACATCCAGATCCTCTCCAGACCAGACCAGGTTGTTTCTGGACCCAAAATGCATCCTAATGTATCCCTATGCTATTTCTGGCCTCTCTTCACACCAGCGCAGTCCGTTCTGAACCAGACCATAAAAATACTGCTTGTCTTATTTTGTCTGGTCTGGAACGCATAGAAACACATAAAAACGCATACAAACGCACTGGAGCGCACCTGTAAGACCATTTTTAGCTAACTTAAAAGAAAAGCTCCCGAACGCTACAATATCGCGACAAAATCGCGGTAAAACTGCAATGCACTGTGTTCCAGATCTCGTCTGGAACATGGTGTGAACCTGCCCTGAGGGCTCATTCACACCAGACACAGTGCGTTCCGGTCCGATTCTGGATCGCATTGCGGCCGACTCAGTTTGTTGTGGGGCGGGAAGGGGTGTGGCGGTCCATTGATGTGAATGGCACCGTAGTCACGCCCTCTGGCTGAAATGTGATCGGCCGCACGGGAACGCAAGTCACATTAATGGCTGCTGTAAGGCCAGAAAAAATGCTGCAAGCACAATTTTTTCTGACTGGACCAGAACGCAGGCATTGCTGTGCCACGTGTTCCCATGTGGCCGATCACATTGCGGCCCGGAGGGGCGTGGCTAAAGAAAATAAAGTCACCAGCACTCCAAATAGTAATTTTAGCAATAGTCGGTTTAATGACACATTGCCAGCTATTGGCTATTACATTTTACAATATCCAATAGCAGGCTGGGTATGGCTCCCAGCCTGCAATGAAGAGGAGGCAGGGGGGCAGGGCAGAGGAACCGCGGCCGGACCGGATCGGAGAAGAAGCCGACGGACCAGGGGACCGGGACAGCAGCGGAGGTACGGGGGGTAGCAAAGGCATGCAGCGGTCTGTGTCCCCGCTGTCTCCGCCAACACAGGCGCGGAGAGCAGCGGGGATTTTAAGGGACACAGGCCACTGCAGCCACAGTTCTCCTAAATGTACCGGCAGCTGCTGGTACATTTAGGAGAACTGTGGACCCGGTTTGTAAGTCCGTAAGTCAGACGTCCGTAACCCGGGGACTGCCTGTATAAGCCCTCTTAAAGGGGACATTTATTTTCGAACGTTCAACCCCCATTCACTTGCATTGAGTTCGAGTTCGTATTCAAACTTTTTCGACCATTGGAATGTTTGAATACGAACCGAACACGGGGGTGTTTGGCTCATCACTATTAGGAACACATGAACGTCCCTGAATGTAGACAAACCGCATCCAAGAATGAACATCTGTTCCTAACTGCACCTAATCACTAGACGTGCAAACAGCCACAGACACTTCTGGCCGCCGTCAGCCTGTCATATACTACATGCTGTGTATACATGCACGCTATTTATATGCTATTCGCAAATACCTGTTATTTTGGCTACAGGAATCCTCTGATTCTTGCCACTGGAATTCCCAATATAGCGATGTAAATGTTCGCTTAAACTTTCTGGGCAGGGGGCCATTAGCAACCTGTAGCTCTTACAGTACACTTCATCCCCCATAACCCCCACATTATACTGTACTCCCCCCCCCCCATTGCCCCCACATTACCCTGCACTTCCATCCTCATATCCCCCACATTACAGTGCACCCCC
>NW_017307291.1:445402-474903 GCF_000935625.1 Nanorana parkeri
ACCCCACATAGCTCCCACATTACACTGCACCCCCATATCCCGCACATTATACTGGACCCCCAATTGCCCCTTCATTACACTGCACTTCCCTCCTCATTGCCTACACATTACATTGCACCCTCTTCATAGCCCCAACATTACACTGCACCCCCTCTCTTAGAAATTACTCTCATATCACTACACCCTCTCCCTCATAGCTACCACACATTAAGGGCATACTAAGCCCCACATTACCCCCCTCACAGCCTCCACAAAATAGAAATGCTAAGTCTTTAAATTGCGCTGGACCCCTCTCCTCCGAGCATCCCATTTTACACTAAAACCCCTCTTTTATTCTCCACATTATAGGCATACAAAGCCCTACATTACCACCCATAACCCACCACAACATTTACAAAGCCCCCTCATGAGTCACACTGAGTCTCCACAACATGAACACTGCCCTTCACTTCTGGTGACCCAAAAGCCAGTAGTATCCTGCCTCAGTTTCTTCCAGGAATACGTTATTGCCAGAACAAGGTTAGGACTCATGCAGGAGATCACTCCATCCAGCGTACTTGCAGCAGTTGGTACTGGAAGACTTTGAATATCTCCTTGCCAATAGATTGTAAGGGCCACTTCACACTACTGTGGTCTGATGGGTAGCATTAAGCACTTGTGTTAATGTTCGTTATGCCACATCTTGTGCTGAGGCAGCTAGAACGCACTATTTTTTGCAATACAGTGCACCACAATGCACGTTAGCATGTTACTGTGTGCTGTGGTGCCCTGTAGCATTGGTGCGCTGGGAAGGTATGTTAGAATGAATTGCACCACAGCACCCCAACATGCAGGTGCTGCTACGCTGTACCGCAACACAATCATATGAACGCTGCTTACTCCTAGCAATTTTCTACAGCTGGACTTATCTTTTCTAGTGAGATATACTGATTGCTCAGGAATGGACAGCTCAGCTCAGTGCAGTCTGTGCCCAGACATAATAGTAGTCTTAGTTAGGATTGCTGTTCATACAGCAATCAACGTATATTTATGGACCAAACATAAAATCTGATTGCTATTTTGTAATCAGCAAGCTGATAAGTACCTGTGTTCCCGACCCTGGGAAGAGCTCTCACTTTGGAGAGGTATAGCGTGAATGCAGAGGAATAAATGTGACCTATTCATGGTCCTGTTTACCAGATGGTGTCTGTGAAGCAGATGTGTTGAAATGGTACATAGAAGGAAATACAATCTTGATACACATGTCTTTACAGGTATGGAAATTTAGGCATTTGTAAGGAAAGTATACAGAGGTTAGCGTACCCCATACAGAAGTTTATAAGGATAAGGTGAGTTTAGATCCCCTCTTTACTTTAGTTTATAAGGGTAATGAGAAATTATTGTCCCACCCCCACAGTAGCTATAAGAAAAAAGAGAGATTAGTGCCCCCCATGTATTAGTTTATAAAGAAAAGGAGAGGTTAGTGTCCCCCATACAGTAGTCATAAGGATTAGGGGAGATCAGTGCCCCTATACAATAGTTTGTAAGGTTACGGAGAGGTATGTGTACCCATACAGTAGTTTATAAGGATAGGAAAAGGCTAGTGCTCCCATACAGCAGTTTATAAAGATAAGGAGAGATTAGTAACCCCCCTCCCCAATATAATAGTTTATAAAGATAAGGAGAGATTAGTAACTCCACTCCCCAATAGTTTATAAAGATAAGGAGAGATTAGTAACTCCACTCCCCAATATAATAGTTTATAAAGATAAGGAGAGATTAGTAACTCCACTCCCCAATATAATAGTTTATAAAGATAAGGAGAGATTAGTAACCCCCCTCCCCAATATAATAGTTTATAAAGATAAGGAGAGATTAGTAACCCCAATCATGTCAACCCTTAAAGCTGTGCACGCCTGTTCCAGGTCATTAATTTAGAGTTAATCATTTATAATGGCCCTTGAATGCATTTATGTTCATAGGTGCATGTACATGGGTACAGGGCTATTAACATTTTTTTGGGGGTGTTTATTTAAATGGTTTCTAAACCCTCAGCTGTTTTTGCATATATCTACTGCTAGCAAGCAGTAGATATATGCAGAAAAGTAATTTTTTTAAAAACCGCTTTAACAGTGGTTTAAACTTACCTGTGTCTTCACCGCACGCTTCTGTCCGAAAATGTGAAAATTCTCTGCCGGCCGCACAGGATCTTGGGGCGGGCGCATGCGCAGTTCACATTTTCGGCCGGGACGCGAGGAGGGACGCAAAGTAAGTCTATGGACGCGTGCACCCGCATGCAGAAACCGTGGGACAGGAAGTGCCAGCAAGCCCAGAGGAATCAGCGCTGGATCGTAGACCCGCCGCAGCGCTGGAGGGACAGATGATAACATCAGGAAAGAAGAAGAAGATCAGAATAAGAAACATAATTTAAGGTAAGTGCTGACATTAACATTGGGGTGAGGGGAAAAAAAGTTGCCTTTAATGTCACTTTAAAGAAGAACTTCAGGTATAGTAAACATTAACCCTTGCAGTTAGGTGGTCATTAAGAGCTCATTTTGGTCTAGGGTCTAAAAGAAAAAAAAGATACTCAACCGATCCTCGGTCCTGCTGCGCTGCCGGCTGTGGAATGTTCCTCTGCGTCCTCACATCCAATGCAAGCGAATGAGTGTGATGATGTCACGGGTCCGTAGACTGCCGTAGCCCGGGGAGAAGAGGCTGCAGGGACCGGCCTAGCAGCCAGGCAGGACTGAGGATTTGGTGCGTATATCTTTTTAAAATTTAAATCTTAGACCAAAATGAGCAGTTAACCCTTGCTTTGCGGGTATCGCCCCCACTGCAAGGGTTCATTTTATTACATGCCTGGAAATTTTCTTATGTTTTTCAATAACTAAACATACCTTTACGCACTTATAATTTAAGTGTGCTGCACTCTTTGCTAAACCCCTAAATTGACATTGTGAATTTTAACCAATTGAAGAAGAACCTGAACTTTGAACTGAAATGCTTTGTTTCCAGTGGCAATAAGTCAGATGATTTCCATTTTTAGCCCTGCAGTGAAAAACTGGCAGATGGAAGATGGTTGTTATCAACCACAAGTACACTAACTTGGCTTCCACGCCTACCTTATGGATAAAGCACTGTGATTTTCAGCTTTCTATTACATATTAGCAAGGTATGAGCATTATAAGGATATTGTATACAAACCTACGTACACATTTTGACACTATAGTTTATTTTAATTCATTTTTTTTCAAACAAAGTTATCAAAATGACAGATGAAATCTAACTTACCCAAGCTTCTGTATGTGTAGCTCTCATCCACCAAGTCAAGGTACAACAGATTGTTAGTGTATTAGAGTTCAACAACAGCATATGTCTCAAGGGAAGATGCCAACAGATTCATTGAATGGTTTCCTTTTATTAGGTGCATGAAACAGCTAGCAGTGATATAGTATGTGCTTATAGAGAATCAATATGGCAGATTTAGAGCGTATCTAAATTAAAAACCAAAATGTAATATAGTGCTTCTTACCAGTACTTATATGTAGTGGATGTCCTTGTTTCCTATTTATAGGCTTTTTTCCTTTCATTTTTACCTGCTAATTCTAAGAATAACACACTTACTGTCCCCTTATGTCTATGGCCCCTTCATGTCTATGCTTTTTTCTCCACTTATTCTTTGGGGGCAGCCACAGGCTGCACTTCCAACATATCTAGCTTTGTTTATCTCCATTACATGGTGGATTGATGAGATTCATTGTGCTTTATTTTATAGCCCAACTGAACTTTCAGTTATTAGCTAAATGCATTCCAAGTACATCAAAACAAAATATGTGCAAAGTCTTAAGTTGGCCATACACTGTACAACCATCGCAAGACCTTAGTCTTGCGATGGTTGTAAAGTGATTAAAAAAACATACGATCTGCCCATCTTGGACAGGCAGATCGTACTCTCGATCATCGCAAGCCCGCCCCCCTGAGGGGCGGGCTTACGATGACTGCAATGAGGGGCGGGCTTAAGATGACTGCAAACGGGCTGTGTGCGCGTGCGCACACCGGCCCGTTCGGCAGTTGTCGAACCAGCACACCACTAACTCGCCGAGAATCATACGATTCCCGGCGGGTTTTCTAGCCTGCTGGTTCGACGGAAGACATGCGACCGTACAGTAGAAACGGTCGCACTCCTTCCCCACACTCCACGATTCCCGTGCAGAGAATCGTGCAGTGTATGGGCACCTTTAGTTTATTTTCTTTAGAAAGCAGCCACATCTTGAGTAGAAAAATGGGGCAGAGAAGGACTTTTGCTTTCTGAGTAGCAGCAGTGGTCTCTCTGCAGAAGTCTGAACCCCCTCCCCCCCTGCCTGAATCCGCTATTTAGTAAGACCTATACCCCTGCAATTAGCAAAGCTCATGCTACCTGCTGTTTAGAGAGCTGTAGCTCTGATTCAGAAGAAGGACACAGAGAGCAATGGCCCATCTCTACAGAATGCTGGCAGGAGACAGGCTTTTCTATGCAGGATGCTACCACTTTCTAAAGAAAACCATCTGTAAAGCTTTGCACACCTTTTGTTTTGATGCACCAGGAATAAATTTAGCTGATTTAAAGTACAAATAAAGGCTCCTGTGTGACAGTCTAAACAAGTATCTATGGGCAGCACAGTGACTTAGTGTTAGCACTTCTGCCTTGCAGCACTGAGGGTCCCTGGTTTGAATCCTGGTCAGGACACTCCCTGCAAGCAGTTTGCATGTCCTCCCTGTGCTTGCATGGGTTTCCTCCCACACTCCAAAGACATGTTGTTAGTTTAACCTTTACCCCCTTTCACTAAAAATCACCCCTGCATGCTGGTATGAAATCATCTAACAATTATTAGTTAAACAAAAATATTTCTTTTACTTACAATTAGTGCTTCCACTTCCTGGTCCACTTGGGCATTAGTGATGTAATCTGTGCCTAAGCATTGCATCCTGGGAAGGTTACTTTAGCAGTTAAGTGCTGGAAAATGTCATCTGTAATCTCATGAGATCTCAGGGAAAGGCATTTTACTCCTGTGAGATGATGTGCATGGCCACATGTCCTAGTCGTGGGCAGGGACTGATGTGATTGTGTAGTATGTAACGTACTGCATACATTTTCAGTGTTATGTTAATACTTATAATAAATAAAGTAGCAAATCCAGTTAGTTGTGATGTACAAGCCTTTCCCTGACGAATTCTCCTTCATGTGTGTCTCACACCCGCACCACAGACACTGCAGCTCACAGTGGGAGGCTTTTGGCAACAGGGGCAGTGCTGTCAATCCAGAAATCAGTGGGCAGGACTAGGTGTGGCCACATGATGACCGACAAGCTATAGGCTTCTGAATCAGCAGTGACAGTGATGATAGCCATCAAAGAAGGAAGTCATCAACACACCGTCTCCTTCAATTGCAAATCGCCTTTATTGACATTTTTTCAATCATCATATCACAAATTAATTTACTGTTTGTGATATGATGCTTGAAAGACATCAATACGGCCTTGTTCACACCAAATGCAGACCAGGTCTGCATGAGTTTCTGCACACGCAGTGCAGTGGGTTGTGCCGCATTTTTTATGCGTTCCAGGCCGTTTTTGGTAAAAAAAAAATTTTTACGATTAGAATGTGCTTTTAGTGCGTTCCAGGGCGTTTGCATGCTCTGGAACTGAACGCTGCGGTGTGAACTAGAGCCCAAAATACCATTGGAATACATTGGACGCAGTTTTGATCCGGTCTGTAACTGCTCTGCTCCTGGAACGCGCTTGGTGTTAACAAGGCCTAAAGGTATTTTGAAATCGAAGGAGACGGTGTGCTTGTGATTTCCTTCTTTATTGTTGCTTCTGGTGGCACCATCCGCCTGTCATTTCAGCACCCACAAGCAAATAAATGGGCACATCAGTCAGATGTGTGAAGGGCTACCTACAATGAATGTTGAAAGTCTCTCCCTCTGCAACATTTTTCTATCCCACTACAGTTACAAGCATGCACAGCCTCTGAATTCAGAAGCAGTGCAGCATCGTTGCCACACCATCACAGGAAGCTGCACTAGGTGAACTTCACTGGCAGCAACAACAGGTATTTCTGGGACTTTTTAGGTGGAATACGTGCAAATGCACTCATAATTAAGCGCTGTAGCACATATGTTTAATAGGAGGCCGCAGTTCTACATTAGGCCGAAAGTTTGGTTGGGTTTTCAGCTCATAGGAAGTGACAAGGACACAGCATTTCTAGCAAGAGCAACAGGTATTTTTTGTACTTGCTGAAAATGTTCTGAAATTAAAAGTATTTAAATGCACCTAGTATAAGTGATCCACCTCTTGTAATCCCCTATAGAGTAAAACTCAGAAGAGGAGGAACCTAGCCAGGGCAAAATCAGGTAGTCTGCATGCACATGTCCAGCTCAGGAACATGTATGCAGCCAAAAGCAGTACAGGGTAAACAGAGGTATGACTTCATCAGCTGCTGCTCCTTACTTGTTACATAGTAGATGAGGTTGAATAAAGACACAGGGGTCTATTCACCAAGCTGCTGTGGGCAGCCGAGTGAACAATTGACCCTAAGTGAAGTGAGCCGTACGCTGTTCGGCTATTCACTTCAGGTTTGTACGGCTAATTTCAGCCGTATATCGTCTGAAATCAGCTGTACATCGGGTGGCTCCATGTGGCTTCGGGTCGGCCGAACATGCTCAGCATGTTCGGCCGACCCGAAGTGCATCTGGATCGGCTAAGCCGAACCTCCGGCAGGCTACTCGCTGCTGTTCGGTCTATTCTCATAGATGCCGAATAGAAGTGAGTAAATTGCTGAATGCCGCTGAGCAAACTTGCTATTGCACCCGCCCTCTGCTGCTGTCCTTCACTAGAGGGGACCTGATGGAGAACTGCAGGTCCCCTCTGCTGATTGACAGCAGCAGTGGGCGGGTACAATAGCTAGTTTGCTATTGCATATTGAAATAGCCAATAGGAATCTAGCTATGCATTCCTATGGTGAATTTTTTTTTTTTTATTCTGACGGCAGCCAACGGCTCGATGTCAGAATAAAAAAAGCAGGGAAAGGTACACTCTGCTCGATTGAGCAGAGTAAACATTTCTCGGAGAAAGTGTTTCTCTCCTGGGCGGCCGGGGGCCACTATCTAATAGCGGGAGACTCCCGGAGCGCCTGGCAGAGTTGGGCTGTCTGGAGATCAGTGTCCCTGGTTATCTGGTAACCAGGAATGCTGATCTCTCTGCAAGTGGCCGGAGCCAGCCGTAAGATCACGGCGGGCACCGCCCAGCTGGCCAGCTTCGGCTTTCACCTCGGCTCAGTCTGCGGTAGTGAATTTCACATTTTTACCACTCTCACAGTAAAGAACCCTTTGCGCAGTTTGAGATTTTACCGTATCCCCTCCAATTTCTTGTTGTGCCCTTGTGGCTTCCTCAGAGTAATGTATTCCCTATATTGCTGTCCCATTAATGAGTTTGTAAATTGTACAATACCAGGCTTGTGGATAGAAAAGTGAGCAAACTATATTGGTAAAATGACATTTATTTTTTAATTGAAGAGTTTTCTAAATACAGAAAATAAATACCTGAAGCAGAACTCCAGCAGAAATAGCAGAATTTATTATCTCAAATTTGTAGCTGAATTTCTTTTTCTTATCAATGTATTGTAGTGGTCACTTGACCACTACAGTCCCATTTTGCTCCTTCCTATGCTATGAGGGTGGGCACGGAGCAGCAGTGACACAGGGACTACAAGTCCCAGAGGAATGTACGATTCCATCTGATGCGGCCTCTGTGCTGTTTGGGCCAATGGTAAAGAACAGTGGCTGCATCATAAGGGTGACATCATCACCCCTATAGTCCTGTGAACTATGGCAGGGGGTGTAAAAACATCAGCTAGCCATAAGAGGAAGCCTGGCAGACAGCTCAATTGCCTACATGGGCAGAGTCTGTATATAGTGAGGGAAAGCTTCTTTTTCTGCCTGTATGACCAGCTACTAATCACGGTTAACACAGAGTTACCAGATTTCCCACTCCCTCTTGATCTCAGCTTAGCAGAGGAGCAATGGAGGGAGGCAGACATAGGGAGCCGGAGCACTGCTTTAGCTTTCCTGCTCTCTATGCCATGTCTGGCCCCGACATGGCATAACAAAAAGGAGCAGATCGCTGCTTGCTCGCCCTTTGTTAAATAAAAGCACAATCTGCTCCATTTTCACAGTTTAGAGGAACAGGCCAACTCTTTGTTAGTTCCCCCATTAGGTTTCTCTTGGACTGCGATGGCAAACTAAAAGAAAATCCTCAAAAAAGCTCCCCTACTCAGGAATAACATGCAGACTCTGTGCTGATAGAACCAAGACACCAAAACATTCTTGTTATGACCTCTCAGACTTTCTCTGCGCTTATTACAGAGGTGCTTATCTTTAGAACTCATTACCAAACTGCTTATTTCTTATTAGAAGTTTCATATTTTTATTCTCATCATGCTCTGATCTAGCTGTTTCACACACTTGTTCTCTGATAATTATAAATGTAGTGTTATTTCGGCACATTAACAGATCTGTACGGCAGTAATCACAAAAGCTAAGCATGGAGAATGCTTTGGATACTTTATTGCAGAGACTTCACATCCTACAGAGCTCATGCTATTAAATCCTTAGTTATTTCTTCCTGAATTAATTGACATTATAATCCCTCTCCACAGGCTCTGCTCTCCTATGCTAATGTATTACAGTCAGAAAAGTTAATAAACTCATACACCTTGATGTTAAGCTGCTTGAGTATGACAAGTGATGAAGGCAAATATAGAAATGTTATTGTGCTGGAATACATTTTTGAAATAGGCAATGTATTATGTATGATAAATAGGTTAAAGGAGAATTATGGGGAGAGAGTAAAATGCATCCATCCCCATAATTAGAGACAATGCGTGACACTGCAGCTGTCACACGCTGGCTCTGTAGATTGAGAGCTGAGCAATCACATATTGCTGATCGCTCAGTTCCCGATCATCTCCCAGCAGAGAGCAGTAGTAGACATGTAAGCCGGCAAAAAATGAGTTTGGTTTAGTTTCGAATGTTTCGTCATTTTGTTTTTTGGGATTCAGGTCTAAAAGTCAATTCGTGTTGGCATGCGGATACATCTGAATTGTTGTTAATTTCAAATAAGTTAAATTATAATTAAGAATAAAAATTAGTTGCAGAAAGTGACATTAAATGTTTACTTTATTTCTTTTTAACTTTTGACAGTCCACAGAATCAGTGTACGGTTCCCCTGACAATTCATGCCAGACCCTTTAGGTCTGGTAGGAATTCTAAGGGGAACCCCAACGTCAAACAAAATCTCATACCAGACCCTTAATCCGGGTTAGCAGCCTGGCAGGGCAGGAAAGGGGGCAGACGAGCGAGCGGTCCCCCCCTCCCCCCGCCCTCCCTCCACCATACTAGGCCACATGCCCTCGGCATTGGGGACCTCCTGGAAAAGAACCTTGTCCCCATGCCGATGGGGACTAGGGCCTCTTCCCCACAATCCTGGCCCGGTGGTTGTAGTGGTTGCAGGCAGGGGGACTCATCTACATCTGGGTACCCCCTTTCATAAATCTACTCATTCACTAAAGAGTTAAACAAAATGTAAATAAACACACAACACCTTAAAAAAAATTCCTTTAATTGAACAAAAATGTATACATATTTTGGACAAATCCTTTATTTCAAAAAGATTTGTTTTAAATGTACCACAAAGTCATTCCAGCATCGACCGACAAATGGAAAAAAAAAATTTCCCTGATGCAATGTTTACATTGGGCAGTGGGCAGAATTAAACAAAGCCTGCTATTGGCTATGTAAAATTGAAATAGCCAAAAGCAGGCTGGCTAATGCACCCACCCACTGCCTGATGTCAATCACAGAGGAGCGGACCTGAGAAAGAACTTTTTCTCTCAGGTCTGCTCCTCTGCTGAATGACATCATGCAGTGGGCAGAGGAATAGCAACCTGCTATTGGCTATTGCAATTTAAAATAGCCAATAGCAGAATGGCTATTACTCCTGCAGAGGAGCGGACCTGAGACAGACAGTTCTCTCTCAGGTCCGCACCTCTGTGATTGACATCAGGCAGTGGGTGGGTGCATTAGCCAGCCTTCTATTGGCTATTTCTATTTTAAATAGCCAATAGCAGGCTTTGTTTATTTCTGCCCACTGCCCAATGTAAAAATTGCATCGGGGAGTTTTTTTTCTTTTTCATCTGCTGGAATGGCACGATGGGTTTTTTTTTTTAAAAGGACTAATCAAAAATTTGTATTGTGTTTTTTGTTTAATTAAAGGAATTTTTTCTATAGTGTATGTTTATTTACAGTTTGTTTAACCCTTTAGTGAATGAATAAATGTACATGTACCCCTTACCCATTTACAAGAGAAGGGGGGGGTGGTATCTGGTTGCCTCACGCATCTGGAAACCGCACGCTGTTTTTTTTTTTTTACATCGGGGTCCCCCCTAACATTCCTCCCAGACCTAAAGGGTCTGGTATGAATTAGGGAGGGGAACCCCACGCTGTTTTTATTATTATTGTTATTATTTCTGTGAACAGTTAAACACTTTAGTGCATTCTGTGACAGCTGTCAGATTCTGTCAGGAAAGAAGCAAAAGCTGTAACAGAATAATACAGATCTCCCAGCTTCTTTATTTATTTACATTTTGTAACAATATTGTGTTACTTTGTTTTCATTCAGGATATAAGTCTAGAATGTCAACAAAGTGCCTAGAAGCCAGGGAGCTGGCTGAGTTCACACCTAGGCGACAGCATTTCTACACACGTTTTTGATGCATGTTTTTGCACATTTTTATGCGCGGTTTATGCTCATAAATCAAGTCATGCATTTTTTTTAGCAGATTCTAGCGATGTTAATGGGCAGATATGTTTTAATGTGTTTTCTATTGAGTCTATGGGGCCAAAAAGAGCTGTAATATGCCAAAAAATAAAAAAAACCTCCTGTACTTTTTCCAGCGACAGGCGTTTTGCTTATTGTGACAAAACGCTCAGATGTGAACAAGGCCTTAGAAATATATGGGATTTTTGGGGGGGGCAAATTTTTTGAGCGTTTTTTAGGGCAGAAAAGCACTACAAATGCTCAGTGTGAACCAGGCCTAAATGACAGATCTCCCGCTTGTTGTGTTTCGTTCCGAATTAAATTCTTATATATCCGAATATTGTTGGAGTGGGGAAGGGTTAGAGCCCCTATCAGGTTTGTATTGCCATTCAAGGTATCGTAGCCCTTTCCCTTGTTACCCAAAACAAAAAAAAAGGCATGGCTGGGCACGTTCACACATGCCATGTGGGCATTGCTGCACTGCGGTGCTATTTATTTTGAATAGCACCCCAAGGCATCTCCACAATATACCGGTAAGCAATGTACCATGTGCTGTGCTGCATGTCATTGCAGTGTGAACGAGCCCTAAAGTGCTAGGATTTTTTTTTACCACATAAGTTTTGCTTTACTATGATTCTTATCTACACAAGACCTTTAATTTCCTGATCTGTTCTTCCTACTAGTTTTGGTGGGCTTGGTATATTCAAAATATGGTTAAATTTGAAAAATGAGGTTGTGCATCAGGTTTTTAACATTGTAATGTGTGTGAATATTCTGATCCAGGCAAGAATCACATAGTCATATATAGTGCAGTTATATGATTCCAAAGACACAAGACGTGGCTCACTCCAGCACTCAGTTTTTTTCTTGCATTGTGACTGTCACTGCAGGCACTCAGTGAGACTCTATAGATTTGAAATAACAGAAACATGGTCCAGTAGGTTAGATGTGTGAGATGTAAATGCCACATTCACAAGATCCCCCTAAGTGATGCTCTGTTGACAACTTAACATTACCAGTTCTCTAGAAGGAACCAGTGATCGAGAAGTCCTGTGTTGGACTACACTCATACCTTTAGTTTACTAATTTGAAGTGAAATTGTTGTTCATCACAGGAAACAGCTTAAAGCGTTGACTACTTTACAACACACAGGAACCATGGGGAACAAAAGTAGCCACCCTTCAGAAGGAAGGACAGTGTCAGCACCAATTCAGAGATGATTTGAGGGTCTACAGCTGAGTGATACAGAACAAAGATACATTTTTGTTAATAGTTAACCACCAGCGGCTTCTTGAATGCGGGTGGGCGTTTTTAAACGTCCCATCCAGAACCGCTCGTGCCCGGCGCTAGGCAGCTCGCACGAATGGGAAATCTCCATAAAGAGGACCTGTCACTTCAAATTCGCTATCACATAGGGAGCTTGTTTGCTCCCTATGTGATAGCAATAAAGTTAAGTAAAAAAAAAGGTTTGAAAAAATTTAGGTTACAAAAAAAATTAAAAGTCACATATCAAAGCAATAAAAAAAGTAAAAAAAAAATTAAAGTCCCCCGCCCCCACATGCACACGCAAACATGCGTCCAGTCCGCCTATGCGAAAACGACAATTACATCCATATTACATATCGCCGCAAAGTCGGACTGAGAGCAATAATTCTAGGGCCATTAATCACTGATAACACTAAACTGATGAGCGGTAAAAGCTTTTAGAGCGTTGGCTATGGCCAATTTTGGGTATGGTCGTTTTTTGCGATTTAGCGGATGCACGTAATTTTAAAGCTTGACATGTTTGGTGTCTATTTACCCGACGTGACCCCGTCTTTTATATTTTACCAAAAAAATTGGATAATAATAAATGTTTTATAACATAACGTAGGCAGAACAGGTTTTTTCTTCAAAATTTTCTGTACTTTTTTCATTATATAGTAAAAAAAAAAACCCCAACTGGTGATTAAATACCACCAAAAGAAAGCTCTATCTGTCCCCAAAAAATGGTATAAAATGTATTTCAGTACAGCGTTTCATGGCTGAATAAATGTCAGTCAAAGTACTGCAGCGTTGAATACTGAAAAATGGCCTAGACAGGGAGGGGGTATAAACACCCCGATCGGCAAGTGGTTAAGGTACTTGAATGTGTTTTAAAAATTTAACTCCTAAGGAAGGACAGTGTCGGCAGCAATTCAGAGATGATTTGATGATCTACAGCCGAGTGATACACAAATAAGGAACATTTTTGTTAATAAGGTATTTGAATGCATTTTTAAGATTTAACTCCTGAGTTTAATGTCACTTTAAAGTACTATAACTGTGTGCAGGCTTTCCTATGAATTACTATATATTCCATTTTGCATTTGTGAGGCGGGAGGTTGTGGAATATGTTGGTCATTGGGATGTATATTAGGACATATTGTGAATTTGTGCAGAATGCTACTTGCTGCCACGTTGGGAAAAATTGTGCTAAAGGGTTAATTAACCTTTCTGTACATTATCCAAAATATCCCCCATCATCTGCAGCACCTTAAAAATCACTGTTCAGAAGTTTAAAAAAAACTGCCCCTTTCCCATTGCATGCATGTAGGTGCTGCATGGCATTTGTGGCTAAATAGCAGGACAGGCTGGACGTGGGAAGTGCGTCCCTAGCAGCCATTCACTCAAACTGAACCCATGTGCAGTGCACAACCCCTGCTGCTAGAGGGAAAGAGAGCGCACTGCAGAGTGCACAGTGTATAGACATATGGGTCTATTCACTAAGCTGCCATAGGCAGCCGAGTGAATGACCGACCTAAAGCGAAGTAAGCCGAACGCTGTTCGGCTATTCACTTCAGGCTGGTACGGCTGATTTAAGCCATATATCGGCTGAAATCAGACGTACATCGGCTTGCTTTGCGTGGTTTCGGGTCGGCCGGACATGCTCAGCATGTTCGGCCGACCCAGCCTAACTCTCCAGGGTGCTCCGGGAGTCTCCTGCTCCCAGCCGACTAGGAGAGAAACACTGCTTTTTCTTTTTTTTTCTTATTCTGACATGGAGCCGTGTCAGAATAAAAAAAAAACAATTTTGGCCATAGTAATGCATTGCTAGATTCCTATTGGCTATTTCAATTTGCAATAGCCAATAGCAAACTAGTATTGTACCCACCCTCTGCTGCTGTCAATTCTGATGGTGGACCTGATGGAGAACTGCAGCAGAGGGCGGGTGCAATGCTAGTTTGCTATTGGCTATTGCAAATTGAAATAGCCAATAGGAATCTAGCAATGCATTCCTATTGCCAAAAATGTTTTGTTTTTTTTTCGATTCTGACACGGCTCCATGTCAGAATAAGAAAAAAAAAGAAAAAGCAGTGTTTCTCTCCTTGGCGGCCGGGAGCGGGAGACTACCGGAGCGCCAGGGAGAGTTAGGCTGTCTGGAGATCAGTGTCACTACGGCTAGATCCTTCGGTTACTTCGTGAATAGACCCCATAGTTTGAACTAGGCAGGAGCAGCTGCTGGGGGGGTCACCTCTCACGTTTAGCCAGGACAGATTGGATTGATCACCTAGAGGTTTTTTGCACACAGCCCATGCACCTACAGGTATGCAATGAAAAAGGGGTAGCTGCAGTGAGAAGGGTTAGGATTTACCCGAAATGTTCTCAAAGTTGAGAATTGCATACAGCATGATGGCCATGTTACATTTGAAAGGCATTGGACAGAGAATAGCAAACTGGTTTTGTTAAAGTGTATCTAGACCCAAAATCAGATACTTTTTATATTGCAGTTTACCATTTTTTAGATGTGGTGGCTACATTGGTTTTCTTTAGTTTTTTTTCTTTATTTTTACCTGGTGATCTGACCAGTGAGTCTGTTATTTTGTAACTTTCTTTAACATACCATGGTGTGTTGCAAAAGTAGCAGATATAGGATTGAGACAAGCCATTTAACACTGACAGGGGTGGTTAGAGTGGTTATTTTTTATTCATTTATGTAAAACCTTTCTCCCAAATGGTTAAAAAAAAAAAACTTTTGCTGTAGCATTATGGGAGTCTTGGGATAGTAAATGGTAGTTTCTACGATGAGGCAGAACATAAATGGAGGCTAGACCCAGTGGCATAGTTTGACATATCTTTACCCTGGAACAAGATATGAGCCACAACTCCTGAGTTTGCCTCATACCCACTGATCCAAATTTACAGTGGAACCAAAATCAGTGAATATTTGCTATGTTATAGATCTAGAAACATTCATTGTGCTTAGGGCCTGTTCACACGACGTCCGCTTTGTGTGCTGACCGTCTCCGTACGCTGCTGCACTCAAAATGCATCCCAATGTATCCCTATGTGTCTCACGTTCTCCAGTTCTCACGTGCGCACGTTCAGCTTACGACAGAAAAAATACTGCCTGTCACATTTTGTCAGGAAACGGAACGGATACGCAAACGCGTCAAAAACGCACTGCGCTGCAGCCAACATGCTAACAGCCCCACTCCAGCAAAAAAAAAAAAACATTTTTTTTTTTTTTTGCTGGAACGCATCCAAAACGCGGCCAAAACGCAGCCAAAAACGCAATGCATCAGCAGCTCCACGTCTGCTGATCAGGACCTGATCTCATGTGAACAGGCCCTAAAGCAGTGCCCTTAAAAATCTACTTTTTGTCAGGAATTCCTCCTAAAAAATTAAAGTGAACTTCCTGGTACTTGAGTGTGCCTAGGCATACCTGTTCCTACTGCCTCATAGCTGTATATCTATATCTGCATTATGGGATCTCAGGCACTGCTGCCTCTGACTGCTAGTCTTAGTATATTTGGAATGTGATTTGGTAAGGTCTCTACTGTACTGCTTCCTGTGAATGAGAAACATATAATAAATATAAAATACATGTCATCCCAATTTGGCTGCAAACGTGGAAATAAACTTTAAAAAAAAGTTCTGTAGCTCTGGATAAAAGTTCACTTGACTGTTCAGAGTTAGCTTTTGGAGAAGTTTGGAAAAGAGTTTTAGGAATTCTAAGAACTAGAGAGGTGACTGGTTAGGTTGTTGTTATCAGGATGCTATCGGCTAAAAAAAACTGGCCTTGCATTGCTAACAAAGCTTTTTCACATTTGCCTACACTTGAAAACTGTGCTGTATAAGACTTCAGGATGGCTGATTGCTCATTAGGTGAAAAACAAATGCATGGGATTTTGACTTTCAAGTTTCCAGTACCCTATGTTCTCCGTGTATACTGGAATGTAACATTTGTCATAATGATGAGATGAAGTGCATAAGAATATCCAGAGGAAGGAGTGCAGTTCAAAGTATGTGGCTGTCTGTCAACTCATAACACAGAGATCAACAGACAGGGCCATTGTTCCTTGCAATCATTTGTATGCACCGTTATTCCTTATTGCTGCGCTTTATACCCATATGAAAAGAAATCAAAGTCAATAATGTAGAGCAGTCATCTAACCTCAGGTCACTATTACAATAATAATCTAGATTTTATTTCCATAAAACATGTTCAAGCTTTTCCTGCCTTTGTTTAATGGTCCCTGGCATTAAGAAAAAAAACACTGGCTGCCCAGAGTTATTTGACATTGCTGTAAACTGATAAATGCAAATATGAGTAGATGACGGCTTTCTATGTTTCAAGGTGATTGAAGAAAAAAAGAAATCAATGTACTTTGGTAAAACAGAAAAAAAATAATCGAAATGAATACAATAAACACAAGTAGAATATAAATGAATGGCACGCATTAACCAGTTGACATGCGCGGTGTTAAACCCCCTTCCCATCCAGGCCATTTTTCAGTATTCAGGGCTGCGGTACTTTGGCTGACATTTATTCCGTCATGCAGCGCTGTACTGAAATGAATTTTATACCCTTTTTTGGGGACAGATAGAGCTTTCTTTTGGTGGTATTTATTCACCACTGGGGTTTTTATTTTTTTACTATATTAAAGGAAAAATTACCGAAATTTAAAAAAAAAACAGTTTCCCCTATATTAAATGATAAAACATTTATTATTACCCAATTTTTTGGTAAAATATAAAAGATGGGGTCACGTCGGGTAAAAAGAACTATAGGCGTTATAAAATATTCGGAGTGCTTTTTACGTGCTGTGAAAGTCTGTTTGTTTTTACATCCTTCCTGCGGTCTATCTGTTAGCTATGCATTAAATGAGAATTACTTCGATGGCATGCTTGGGTTCATAACATAATGACATGTTTTAGCAGAAGATGTTGAACTAACACAATCTCTCTTAGCTTCTGCTATCACTATAATATCCATCCATAGTTGCAATATAAATATAGAAATTAGTAGATCTTTTATAATGATCCCCTATCAATTATCTCCATTTGCCTAAAAGCAGGGCAAGTAGAGGTGACGACTGCAGTAGTCTGCTGGAGTAAGTAAGCAAGATTTGCATGTAACAATAGAATCTATGATGTTTTTTAGAAGAGATGAAAGGATGGGATAATGCTCCCTTGGAATATAGCGATGGCAATTCCCGTTTACTGTGCTCCTTAATGTGTGTCTCTGTTATCAGTTATTTGTTTAAACTTTATTGGCTCTGGTGAATTATGTGCGGGAGGCAGTGAGTTACTTTCCTGAATTATGAACCGCTCTATACTGGAATAAGTTAATAAATTAAGCTTGCTTATTTTTCAGGCTCCAGTCAAGGCATTATCTTCATTGAGCTTGCATGTTCTTCCTGTGCTTGTGTGGGTTTCTTCCTGCACTCTAAAGACATGCTGGTAAGTTAATTGGCCCTAGTATGAAATCCTACTGAGTGCACCCAAGATGGCTGCCTCACATTCTAACTTAACAGTGCTTTGAGTTCCCAGGGAGGGAAACCGTTATAGAAATAAATGTTAATAAAAACAAATTTAAAAGAAATTGAAATAATACAAAAGAAACCCCCCACAGGGATATACACCTTGGGAATTGAAATTTACAACTAATTATTGAAAATACACAATTTATTTAACCTCATAAACTTAAAGGAGAACTAGGAGGTGAGTGAAAATCACTCATCCTCATAGTTCGAGCCGACGTGTGACAATGAAACTGTCACACGTCGGCTCAATAGATCGGGAAGTGAGCGAACACATACCGTCGCTCGCTCACTTCTCGATCATCTCCCTGCAGTGAGTTGGGACTGTCAGTCAAGGCTCCATGCAGGGTTTTCCCCCCCTCCCCGCTCCGATCTTCCAGCACTGACTGGAGGAACGGACGGGGGAGGGTACAGCTGGCTCTGCCTCTATATAGGCAGAGCCAGCTGTCACTCACGCAGCTGGGTTATCTCGATAGTAATGTCGGGATCCGTTCCGGCTGCGGCGGTCTCAGTATACCGCAAGCTGTAGCTCGCGATATACTGAGCTTTCGGTCACGGGAGGAGGTTAATATATGTCCTCCCGTGACCCTTATTGAGAACTATTGGGAAAAACACTTAACCCATAGTTCTCTTTTAAGTTCCCGTTCACACCAGGGCATTTGTAGCTCGTATTTGTCAGCACGGAAAAGCTTTGCACAAGAAATCCTGTTGATTTCTATAGACCCTGCTCACTTCTCAGCATAGCGTTGTGCTGAGAAAAAAGCCGGTCGCTGGAAAAAAGTACATGAGCTTCTTTTTTGGGCAGATCAGCGCTGAAAAGGGGTCACATCGAGCAGATCTCCCCAAAAAGAGGCGCATACTTACAGGCTTATGCAGAGCTTTTCCGTGCTGACAAATAGGAGCTACAAATACCAGCGGCATGTTATGATATCAATTTATGACACGTAGAATATTTATATATTTACATATTTATATATTGATCACATGCAGGTTTGACATTTTTTTTTCATGTTTTTAATGGTGTGTTTTAAGGTTTTGAGATTTAATAAATTGTGTATTTTCAATAATTAGTTGTAAATGTATTTCCCAAGGTGGTGTATATCCATGCGGGGGTTTTCTTTTGTATTATATCATGTTAAAGTGGGTTTAATTACCGATTGGGCATTTTACCTTAAAGTGACATTAAACCCTCAGATTTTTTAACATAAAACAATAGTGCAATGTGTGCCTTACTGTAATCCATGGCTGTTTCCCTTCTCTTTGCTGCTCTTCCTTTTAAATTTGTATCTGTTCTCATGCTGGGCAGAACTTCTGTTTTGCAGCAGACTGCCTTGTCTCAGCTATAGGCTTGAAACGTCTGTTTATACGTTTCTATAGGCTTGAAACCTGAGCCAGCACTACAGGAAGAGGCCCTGAGCTGAAAAGGGAAGTTCTACCCAAGCATGAGAAGACATGATGATTTAAAAGGAAGAGCAGCAAAGAGAAGGGAAACAACCATGGATTACAGTATTGGTTTATGTTAAAAAATCTGAGGGTTTAATGTCACTTTAATTAAATGTTGAATTCAACTACTCTGGTGTACCCTGCCTTAGGCCCCCCTCCTTTTATTATTGGGTGAATTAAAAATAAATTGCCACTCTGCTTAATAGTGGGTGTTCTGCAAAAATAATTGCAAAGGTATATTGCATAATCCTCAAGCAGATGACAAAAAACATTGGGACAGCTAAGAATTTTCAGAAATGTTCATGTATTTGATAATATTTGTCTTTAGGAATCTAGCCTGATAGAAATACAAAACAACTGGTGGAGGTAATATAATGATGTGGGGCTAGACCAGTGGCGTAACAATAGCCATAGCAACCCATGTGGCTGCTATAAGGCCTAGGGTAGAGGGGGCACCATCGGGGGGTTGCTTAGGGAAACTAAACTGTGAGGTTTCCAGTCCATTCCAAGGGATGAAGTCAGTACTCAGGATCGTCTAGTAACAGATCTCCCTCTATGCAGTAGAAGCATTTTCTTATCTATCTTAGCAGTGTACATTTCTTGCCCTCTGAACTTTTGCTACAGACTGAAATGAACCCTGTATGCCTAATGCAGTCACAAATCCTAGCGTTCACCTCTGATAAAACCTTATAGGAGGGCGGAGGTTGGTGGTTCTACAAAAAAAGGTTATTGAAGTTGGTATTAGGGCCGAAGAGTAAGTGTGTGCAAAAGCTGTGTCTCCACAAACACACAGGCACAGCAAGGCAAGCCATTCTCCTTCCCCTTCTCCAAGTTGGTAGATGGACAGCTGCTGGAGGCTGTTCTGTCCATTGTGATCTTGTACTGGGCAGGAAGTTGAGGTAAGCCAAGCTGAGAGAGTTGGAGCTGTTTGGAAGCATGATGACTGTAAGTGTCTGGGCAAAAATGTTAAGAAATGCTTTGCTGGGCAATATATATTTGTTAATTTTAGGGAAGATTTTATGAACAAGATTAAAAAAAAAAGATTGAGAGTTTAATACTACCTTAAATATACAAGCTTTGCTCATGACTGTAAGTCTACTTTGCTCATTTTCTATGTCATTATATATTTTTGTATATTTTACTTCTGCTGCAGACAAGCTTTGCTAAGGAAAAATTACATTAATCCCCCATACATGGTGGCTAGAAGAGTACTGTACGTGGCCATTACAAGTGCACTTACTCCGCTGCTGGAACAACTCTGGAAGGTTGAACACATTTGTAAGAAATGGCTGCAGTCCAATCCTTCTGCAAATAAACATGACAAACTGATATGTGCTACCAGATGTCTGCAGCATTTCCAGCCATAGGTGGTATTTATATATAACAGATGATGTAAGCTATGCTAAATGATAGTGCTAACACTAGACACATCCGTTTAAATAACATATAATAAGCACGACGAAAACGAGTTTGAACTTTTCTTACATTTGTGGAATAAGCATACATAAAAAGGGAGACTATTTATACATACTGGAAAATGTCTGATCTTTCCTCTAACAGGTAATTCAGAATAATGCATGGTGGTATACATCTGTAATTTCCCGCAGAAAGGCAGCAAAGTGCAAACATGATGTGCAAAATTCCATAGCAACCATAAGTCACAGCAAGGTCCAGCAAGCTGAAATCTAATTACTTTACCACTACCAAAAGCTAATATTTAATAGATCTGGATAACCATCTATAGATGATGGCACACAATCACAATATACAATCTACTAAAGCAGAATCGCATCTATCTTCACTAACAGTAAACAGCCCTTCACCCTTTTGGGTACAATGGATAGAATGACACTGACTTTCTTTTTGCCTGTAGGGAACCGGTGGTGCTGAAAAAGGAAGCGGAGGGCAGTGCTGAGGTGTGGAGAGGGTTAGTAGAGCTTGGTAACAAAAGAAATTTAGCAGGAGGAGTGAGCATGTATGCATAGTGCATGTGTTTTAAATTAAATAAAAAAAGAGAACGACATGATCATCCAAAAGTCTTTTGTTAATATCACAAGACAACAGGAGAAACAAAAGGCATCCAACACATTTCTGGGGCCAAAATCCCCCTTCATCAGAGCCAGTGGCGGAGCTAAGGAACAAAGGGCCCCGGTGCAAGATTTTTTTTTGGGCCCCCCCCCAAAAAACCCCACAAACACAGCGCTCTCCTCCCGCAGCGCTCGGCCAGCTGTCACTTTCTCTCCTCCCCGCTGGGACACAGAGCAGCGCCCAGCGGGGAGGAAAGAAAGCACGGATGCGCTGCTGTATCAGCAGAAAAATGGCACTTTTGGCATTTATCCAAAAGTGCAATTTCCGGACGATATCTTTTGGTGGCCGATATATCGGTGCATCCCTAATATTTACAGCAATGCAGAATGCCACAGGCTATAGAGGACTACACATCCCAGCAATACTTTAAGCCCAGACAGTTTAGCAAATGATATCTATTGGACATAAAGTGACACTAAACTCAGGAATTAAATCTTAAAAATGCTTTCAAGTACCTTAACTATTAACAAAAATGTATCTTTTTGTGTATCACTCGGCTGTAGATCCTCAAATCATCTCTGAATTGGTGCTGACACTGTCCTTCCTTCTGGAGGGGGGCTACTTTTGTTCCCCATGGTCCCTGTGTGTGTTGTAAAGTAGATACAGCTCCAAGCTTGCTACCGTGATAGACTATAACTTCAGTACAAATTAGTAGACTAAATGTGAGATTGTAGTCCATCAAAGTAGTGAGCATGGAGCGGTGGCTACTCTACAAAACACACGCAGGGACCATGGGGAACACAAGCAGCCACCCTCTAGAAGGAAGGACAGTGTCAGCACCAATTCAGAGACGATTTGAGGATCTACAGCTGAGTGATACACAAATAAGATAAATTTTGTTAAAAGTTAGGGTACATGAATGTATTTTTAGGATTTAGATCACTTCAGGCTTTTGATATTGTGTCCCTTTCATTTACTGGGTTATAAATGGCCACTTTTCTATGAAAGTATGTCACACAAAAGATGCAAGGGTGAATGCCATGCTAAACAGATGTGCATGATAGCAACCAAGGATGGTTTCTGGCTGCAGACAACAATACATATGGCTCCCTAGTGTGTCATTCATATTTATATCCCATATCTTCACTTAGTTATAAAATCTACAGTACAATATAAAGTTATAGTATTGGCACTTTTATATTGGTAGATGATGCAATTCTAGTTTACCATATTTTGCACTCATGCAATCTAGAGAAGGGCTTATACACATGGGTGCCAATACAAGCTCCTATAATCGCTCCAGCGATTCACTGTCCAAAGGGATGTATAGATAGAAGATGCTGTACGTAGGTGCATGCATGTAAATTCCAGTGGCGACACTTACATGCACATGTTCAAGGTCATTAGTTCTCGAAAGTGGAAATTACGTGTTCGGAAACTTACATCCAATTGCATGTAGGGCCTCATTCACACTGGGCGTACATATCTGTGTGGCAAGCATGCTAGCAAACAGCCGATCCCGGGAGGGACAGGTTCTGCGTGTGGTTGGGTGTTCTTCCCTATGGGAGGACAGGCCTAAATACCAGTACCAGTGTTTACACACATACACCCACAAACAGTTTTCTGTCCATACATTCCTATGGACATATAAACGCAGCAGCTGGGGCTCACAGGCACCACAAACAGGTATTTTACGCTGTATGCTAATATGTCTGTGTTTGTGCTCGTGTGCATGAGCCATAACTGTGTTGTATCAAGAAGCCAGCGCTATATATTAGCACAAATAGTCGCCTTACTGCATATTTGCGCCCCTTGGAAAACGGCTTCGGAAAGGTGAACAAAAATGATTTTATGGGAAGGTTTTATGAACAGGATAAAACAGTGAGAAGAGAAGAAAGATATGAGCAGACATGAAGAGATTGTGAGCCCCAGCTTCAAGGAATTGTTGGTATAATGATTCATGCAGCAAAATGTAAAGCACAAATGCAGCTTATTGCTGGTACAGATTGGCTTTCAAGAATAGGCATGAATCACAGTGCACATGGCATCTGCTCTATATGTCTCTAGAACAAATGCACTTTCTTTCATCAAGGCTACAGAGAGATAATGGCTAAATGTTTTTCATTGACAAACTATGGCAGAGTCATAAAAAAAGAGAAAGAATATGTGACAAAACAGGATCACTGAGGTGCTCACTTAAAGAAGATTGCTACCCACATGCAAAATGAATGCATGCTTAGCAGACAAAGCATGTAGCTAATAATATGGTTTACTTACTGTTCATTACATCCCGTGTCCACATTCTCTCTATCAGCACAAAATTTCCATCTAGTCAGTGGTGTACCGTTGGTAGGGTTTGGACCCGTTGCTTTTCTCCTGAGTTAGAGAAAAGATATGTTGTCTAAACTATTTTATATCCTCTCAATGCATCCACAAATGTCTTTAAAACAGCTCTATACAAGCGCTGCGTAAACTGTTATTGCTATATAAATCCTGTATAGTAATAATAATAATCACTAAAATCTCATATGAGTTTTACTTGTAAAAGAGAACTATGATCTGCTATTACAAATACTGTATGTGGAGCAGCACTGAATTATAGATGCATTTGCACTTACAGTTTTCTCTTAATCCCCCTTCAAACTCCTACAAATACTTGTTGATCCCGCAAGTGAAATCCACTAAATGCAGCATTCTGTGATGGGGTGGCAACAAAGCTGCACTGCTCCTAAATTCAAAATAGAGTTGCCATTCACTTATAGGCTGTGCCTGCTTACACAACAGTGGGATGAAAGAATGTTGCAGGGGGTATTGCTATCAGTATTTTCACTGCTAATTCAGAAGCCTGTAGCTTGTCAGTCAGCAACTGATCACACTTAGTCCTGCCCACTGTGTTCTAGGTTGGCATTACTGCTACCCTCTGCCTCCCACTATAAACTGCAGTGTCTGGGAAGGGGAGTGTTTGAGGCACAAATTAGGGAGGATTTGGCTCTGTGGGGGTATGCATCACATGGTACATGGATTTTGGACTTGTTAAGACTGTCATACAGGAGCCTTTAGTTCTACTTTAATGTCATTTCAAAAATTGTTCTCAATTGTTTTAAATCTGTAGCTATCAACAAACAACTACCTGCTGATCCACCATAAAGGTCTTTGCTCAGGCATTTCCTGTAAACCACTTGTAGATCATACATGGTTTGATTACCATTCACTACTATAGATATGGCAGTTAATGTAAGATGATCATTGAATGAATTTGGCTTCCTCTAGTTATATGGTAGGCAAGCACAGCAAAGGTATACATTCCGATACAGGAATTTTGCAAGCCTTGAGTTGATGTCTCTGGTAGTAATAAAAGTAATTTCTCACTATACGAGCAAGTAAAAGGAAAAAAATAATACTGAGACATGATCTAGTAAGGGAGAGGGAGGTTTGGGTATAAATGTGAGTCAGGGCAGTCCCTATAATTAGACATCCTGAGACGGCATCTCTTAGGGTCACGTGAGGGGTCGGCAGGCAGAGCAGTATGCTCCTGGCAACTAGTAACGTCACTGTCCAGGAACCCCATCATCCCTTCCTCACCGCCTCAAGCGGCACATATGCTAGGGACGCCCCTGATGTGGAACATACACTATAAGTTAGAAGATTCTAGGTGAAAAAAGCTCAACCATCTTGTCAGGTTAAAGATGTTCTAGAACCTCTTATCTTATTACCTATACAATGGCAGTTTGAGACCTCCCATTCATTTATGAGTGGCCTGAAAACTTTTAGCAGTGGCTGTGTCTCACTTATCTAATCTATTATTGACTCCGACCTTCTCTGCATTGAAGGTGTCAATTTTGGATGGCTGGGAACCATTCTGACAGTTTTATTTCCAGGCTATGTACAGAGTTAATGTTTTTATGGCCCTGTGTGCTAAGGGCGCTATCATAAGTGTAGTCAGTCTGGACTTTAATCAGTCTGGATGCTGATTGCTCTGAGATCGGCAGGTTTCCCCAAGTCTGGTGGATTGATTGATTCTACTGGGAGGGTTGCTGGGTAGGGGCCTTACTATACAGTGTGGGAGGATCAGTCCTCAGATTATGAATATGCATCTGACTCTGACCAATACCTGAGCAGGCTCACTCAGAGGTATGGCTGGAGGAAGGTGATAAATGTTTGGGAACACCTTCCAGAACTCTCTCTTTCCCTTGGGGCTTCTCCCTGGGAGGAGGACTGTGTGGTGCAAGATGCCTGACCTAGGCCTCAGCATATGGCAGATGCTGGGGGCCCAGAGACCTAAGATGTTACTGAGAAGGAACCTGATGGAAGCTGGGCTGGAGGAAGAATCTGCATGTTGAGGAGCGTCGCAGAGGAGCTGATGAGAGCTGCCATGGGCTCAATGTTTGAGTCGAACGTGAGTTCAACTCGAACATCGGCAGTTCATGTGTTTGAGTGAGCACTGCGCCTTATGAAGCCCTGATTGGCTAAAGCCTTGCACCTGACCACAGGTCAGGTGCAAGACTTTGGCCAATCAGGGCCCAGTACTCTGTAAGATCCATGATTGGGCAAAATCATGTTAACTTTTCCCAATCATGGCTCACCTGTCAGATGCCGTAAACTGTAAACAGTTGGGTGGAGCTAGCTGTCACTGCTAGCTCCGCCCAATTGTTTATGTGTTGCTGGCATCTGTCAGAATGCCATTCTGCGGCAGTAGTTCTTCGCGAGCGGACGAAACGGCGGTCGTCGTTTTAAAAAAAAATTACTTTTATTTATTTATTATTATTTTATTTTTTATTTCGTTGAGTCGGCGTTGTCGTGGACAAGGCTGGACATCACGATTGACGCTGGATTACGTCGGTGGATACATTTTTGGGGGTTTTTGCTTAAAAAAATAAAAGACTTATCAAAAACTTGTCTTTTGTATTTTTTTCAATTAAAGGATTTTTTCAATAGTCTGGTCTTTTAATTTACAATTTCATTTAACCCTTTAGTGAATGGGTTACTTACTCATCCACAAAGGGGGCACATCTGGGTGCCCCTTTATTAATGGGGTCCCCTTCGGCATGGGGACAAGGTGCTTTTCCAGGGGCATGTGGCATGGTATCTCAGGGAGGGGTGCCCGAGTACTCAGATCAAGGGTCTAGTATGGAATTTTATGGGGGACCCCACTTTTTTGGGGGTGGGGTTCCTCCTTAAAATTCCTACCAGACCTTAAGGGCCTGGTATGACTTCAAGGGGGAACCTCACACACTTTTTTTTTTACATGGGGTCCCTCCTAACATTCCTACCAGACCTAAAGGGTCTGGTATTGTTTGGGAGGGGGAACCACACACATTTTTAAAATTCTTTTTAAATGTCATTTTTTTCTTTGGAAATGTCAGTTTTGCTGCAGCAGGTTCTATACATTGTACAGATGTGCCACTTTACAGGCAGTTTAAGGGGACCCCCCAGGCATGATATTTAAAGGAAAATTTGTATTTTTATTGTTTCACTTTAAGTGATGTTAATATCACTGCTCCTTTAAAAAAAACACTTTTTATGGCCAATAAATTGCATATAAGCCTTCAAAATGAGGACATTTGATTTTCAGAGTTCTGGTCCCATAGACTTTCATTGAGTTCGAATTCAAACTTTTTCCATGTTCTAACGTTCGAATTCAAACTGATCAGGGGGGTGTTCGGCCCATCACTAGTCTGGACCCTGTAAGAGATCCCCTGTCCTATATTCAGATATTATACAGAGGAGAATCCAGTTGGTGCACTGTAAGTCCTGTGACCATTTTCCCTCAGAGTCAAGGACTGTCAAGGACTGTTCCTGAAACTTTGTGACAAACAAACCAAGGGATTTGTAATATATTCCAACAAACCTCTGCCATGACCACGGGTTTGTTTTGAGGGATTTGGGCTGGGTTGCTACAGAGCCCATGTCAGTAAAGTTCAATCCAAGATTTATATACTATTCTGTTAGATGACTACATGGTTTTCCTGCAAAAGGTAAGTTGGCTTTCATGGATTATACATTTTCACTTGTGTTCTGTTATTATTAATATGTTGTATAATCATTATTTACTGTGAAAAGCCCAGTGGAAACATAACGGCCAGCGACATGCAATTCTAAGACTCAAAGACTTTTGGCTTACGGCAGATCAAATGGCTGAAATGATCTCTCTCACTTACCACTTTTACAGTCAATTTATCACAGCCACCTCAAACAATTGAGAACAAGAGGTTGAGGAGGCAATACAGACACATGAAAAGTAAACCGCCAACAGAGGCCGTGTGAATGTGTTAGAACATTTTCTGTGTCAAAACACAGAGATGATGGTCATCAAATTGATATGGATTTAGCGGCAGACAGGTTCATGTTGGGCCACTATTGATGGATGGTTGAAAAGGGCATGCAATCTCTTTTTCATCTCTGTTTTCACCTACAATTGCTTTTTTAGGACAATGCACAAGATGAATTGGATATAAAAGGAGATAATAATTGTGCCTGAATTATATTGCAATTTGTTAGTTTCAAAGCAAAATTGGCCTCCAACAAATTAAAATTAGGTATCAAATAGACATTGCATTGAATTCACAGACAGAGAACAATTTTACCTACGGGATGAGATGAAAATGCAAACGCATGTATGTTTCTTAGATGAAAAAATACACACTGAGATAAAGCAGCTTCAACAGGCTGATTCAGCTTTGCATCTGCAAACAAGGCATGTGTGCTGTCTTGTGGTTTATGCTTTTTGCTTTACTGAAATCTGGAGGTTGCATTAACCGGTTCACACCATATCCAATGCGTTCCAGCACGGTTCATTGCGTTCTGGGGCGGGGGCATGGTGGTGGTTTGCATGTGAATGGCACCGCAGACATGCCTCCCACCTGCAATGCGATCGCCAATACCAGAATGTGTACAACAGCAATGTGCGCGGTTTGGTGAGTTGCGATCACAAAAAATAGTACATGCACAGCTTTTGCAACTTATATGTGGAAGACACATGTATTTTAAATTTCACTTGCAAATGGCGAGCACTCATGGTGGTCAGGTGACCTCGCTGACCATTGAGAAGCACTTCTGAATGCTCACCATTTGCAAGCAAAATTAAAAATACATACCACAGGGCTGCATTCCTGGGTAATCGTGGTCAGGTGAGAGCTAGGGTTGCCACCTGTCCAGGATTCACCCGGACAGTTCGGGTTTTGAATGCGTTGTCCGGGTTTCATGGCAGCAGAAACCCGGACACAAGATGTCAGGCAGACAGGGGTAACCAAAATTAAGATAGGGGCTACTAGAGTGTTCGGGTTTCGCTTGAAGAATAGGTGGCAACCCTAGTCAGAGCAGCGGCGGCGGGGAGGGGGTAGATTGGTGGGGGTAATTCTATTTTACCTAATTCACCTGGGAAAGTGAAATTACCCTTTTAGGAGGGATGAAATACCTCCAGGCATACCTGCACTTAATTTATCCATTGCTATAAATGCTCCAAGATGGAGGCTTTCATAGGTTAGAGTTAGTACCATACTACACAAAGGAGCCTTGACACGGTAGTGTGGAGAGAGAGACAGTTGAGAGACAGTGTAAGTTTTTTTGCTGGTAAGCTGGTAATCATGCTGGGAAATCTTTGTGTTTGTATTGTATTAAATACTGGATATATTATGCTTTCGATCCACAGAGTTTAGCAGTGGCACCAAGGCATAGTTATTACTGCAACAATGTACTTAGGATATATAAGCCTTACACTGAAGTATTGCTGAATTGCTTCAGTGATCAAGGTGGAAGTATATATATATATATATATAATATGGGGACACACACTTCATAGCTGTGTAGTGTTGCATGTAAATAGGACTTGCCCAGTCATCCTTCATATCAACAATTATATAAACAGGAGATTGTGGCAATAATAACCAAAACTGGATTTCACAAATTCTTCACTGGTGCACCACAACTTTATTTACATTTCATAAAACATGACTTTAGATCAGATTTGACTAATTATTCAGTTAATTCGTGTAGCCACCTTGCCCTAAGCAGGCTGACTCCTTAAACTTTAGTGGGCTGTATACAGTCCTACTGGCTAGGGTAAGCCTGCATGTGGTTGGAATTTTGGCCTGGATTTGTCTGTAAAAGGGTAAACTGACCCAAGATGGAGTTCCAGGGTGAGTGACTCCGGTGAAAGGTGAGGCTGGGTAGAAGTTGGATCCTTGCAGGAGCCTGGTGGGTCTCTTGGGAGGACTTACCCTGAGGTGAAATGCTAGCCCACCTTGCCTCTGGGATCTCTTACATGCCTCAGGGAGGGATTTGGGTGCTACATGTCATTGAACTGATAAAGGGTTAAGGTAGATATAAAGGGCTGCCAGCTAAACCAGGGGATCCCACTAAACCCCCCCCCCCCCCCCCCCCCCCCACCCACCCCCCCCGCACCGCAATCTACCCT
>NW_017307291.1:475066-485003 GCF_000935625.1 Nanorana parkeri
CCCCCCATACTCTCACAGGCCCTAATGGCTGAAAGTTCCATATTCGCAGTCCTTAACAGTCTATATCTCTGCAGAATTAATTTTAGTCCACATACACACTAATCAATGCACCCCAAATCACCTGGGTACTCTCAAATATAAAGCTGCAATATTTTGGATCTTAAGGCTGAAGCCCAGATATGAAGGAGGAATGTTTTGGATTTTAAGGCTTAAGCCAAGATGTCCAGCACCAACTATACTGTTCAGGATCTCACATATGAAGCACTGATATTCTGGATCTCTAGGCTGAAACCCAAATATAAAGGAACAATATTCTGGATCTCAAGGTTTATTCTGGATCTATTGGCTGGAGCCAAGATAAACAGGAATCATTTCCCAGGCTGGAGCGAACACCAGGATTCAGCACTTTTACAATGTCCTGTCTTTGTTTTCATTTCTTTGCAGATGGATAAATGATTTAGAAATTCTCCAAAATATTACTTTTTTGTGTGTGTGTGTGTGTGTTTTTTTTTTAATCTCTAATAACTTTTTGAACTGAAAGATAAATTCTAACCTTAATGTGAATAATGTTATAAATGTGTGTTAATGTTTCATAAACTTTGTTTCCTTGCAGAGTTTGTACTTTTAATTGTACACAGGGAAGCCTTATGCTGGCCATACACCTTACAACCATTGCACGACTTTCGTTGACGTCATTAAAATTTTCTACGTCCTGCCCATCTTGGACAGGCAGATCGTACTTGTGATCATCGCAAGCCCTCCCCACTGAGGGGAGGGCTTGCCAATGATTGCAATGCTGAGCTGGCAGTGTGCGCTTGCGCGCACCGGCCCGTGTGGCTTTCGTCTTCCGAACACGCCACCAACCTGCCGAAAATCGTACGATTTGCAGCAGGTTTCCAGCATGCTAGGAAGACAAAAGTCGTGCGACCGTACAGTAGATGCGGTCGCATGCTGCCCATACACCTGCCGATTATCGTACGATCGCGGGATCACCCGCAATTATCGTACGATAATCGGCAGGTGTATGGGCACCTTTTAAATGGTTGCAATCATGTTATCTTACACAGCTGGAGTTTGTCTGAAAATAAGACTTTCAAGTGACATGAAATATCCATAATGCTTCTGCAAGCCTGAGACTGTGATCAAAGTCTTAGCTTGGCTGATTGAGAGCAAGGGGTTCCTATTCAGAAAGAGAACAAGGTACATTTTTTTATTTCAAATAATAATGTGATTTGGTAAGGCTGACATTGTTTGCCTTATTGATTCATGTGAGATGTGAATTTTTAATGATGTGTTCAATATGTTCACTGAAGACTGGACTCCTTTAGTGATTCATAGTTGATGCTGGTGGGTGAAATGTATCCTTTTAAGTACTTTAACTAGGAAATAAAGTGCAACTGTGCTCAGACTATGCACATTTAGGCCTCATTCCCACGAGAAACGGCCGGCACGTACAGCTCCGTGCTACGTCCACGGCCGTATCGGACAACTCCTGGGAAGGAAATGTGCTGCGTGTGATTGGTACGCAGCCCCTGCCTATTCTCTTTGGGTCTACAGTGCCCTACGCTCACCCGCCTTGCACGTCCGTGCGGGTGTCTGTGCTCGCATGCTGACAGGATGGATCGTGACTGCGTCCGAGCCAGGACACCTGCACCCGTACGGACCTGCACTTGGGGTGAGCGTAGGGCAGCGTACGGCCACGTAGTCCCATAGAGAAGGACAGGGGCTGCGTACTAATCACACGCATGCCCCTGTCCTTCCTGGGAGCCGTCTGATACGGCCGTGCACGCAGCATGGAGCTGTACGTGCAGGCTGTTTCTCATGTGAATGAGGCCTAAAACCAACATACATTTTTCCATCAATGATGGGTTGGATCAGACGACTTCACAGGTCCTCTTGGCCCTCTTCTTCCTCTGGCAATGTACATATCTTAAATGCTACAGAGAGCAGGTTCACATAATGACGTGATGTCACTCTCTACAGCATTCCTCCTGAGAGCCCAGGGTGGGAGGTAAAGCGCTGCCACCCTGTGTTCATAGGAAGTGGGATGAATGACTCTGGGAGTCAGTCAAGCCACAAAAGAAGCAGCAGTTGGGAGCTATAGTGGTTAGTATAGCATCCAGAGCTGAATTTTAATTTTTTCCCACTTCCAGGGGACTCTGTTCTTGCTTGAACACCCAAACTAGAATTGGGCTTGAAAATCAGAATAAACACCTACAGCCTACGTTGGAGTAAACATTTATACTATTATGAAGATCCAACAGCGGGAACTGGCAAGAGATCTGAATAATGTCTTCTGTAGTCTGAACTCAGGTGAGAAATCCAATTTTAGTTGCATGTTAGTCTAGAGGAGCTTTAAAGTGGAAGAATAATTGCCACAGAACAATTACCACAACCCTCTGCTCCTGCAATGTGGGTGGGCATTGATGTCCTCATGTGTACGTGATGACATCAGAGAAGGGGTGGCTTTGAGGGGCTGGTTGTATGGTAGAGAAAGCCTGTGGGAGCAAGGAATCAGGAAAGTTTTCCTCTTTAAACCTCCCTTAAACCTCCCCTAGACTAAAGGAACCTGGACTCTTATGATCTGCTGAGTGTGGGTGTGGGAGGGGCCTACTACTACTTTTTTTATTGTTGACCAGAGTGTACTTTTAACTTTGTAGTTTAAGACCAAATAAGGTGTGTCGAAAATGTATACTGTAACATTCCCTTCAGTTATCAGCTAACATTAAAGCGGAGCTTCAGGCAGATACAAAAAAACAACTAGTGCACATAGATCTAAATTTAAAAAACGTAAATGCATTGCATAAATGTGGGGCATCTAGTATAAGTACTAGGGATGCACCGATACCGATACTAGTATCGGTATCGGTGCCGATACCAAGTATTTGGGTGAGTACTCGTACTCGCCCAAATGCTCCGATACCTAGCACGAGTACTTCCTGTATCAGGAAGCCGGGCAGCGCATCATTACAATCAGTCCTGATTGGCCAGGAAACGGCTCCATGCTCTCTCGTCACTTGTGATGAGAGAGCATGGAGCTGACTTTCCGGCCAATCAGGAAGCCGGGTAGCGTGCAATAACGCGCTGCCCGGCTTCCCGATTGGTCAGGAAGCTAGCAAATCCGGAAGTCGGGCGCCGTGTAATGACGCAGCGCCCGGCATTCTGATTGGCTGGGAAGCTGGCGTCATGCTCCCTCGTCATCTCATTAATCATAATATTAAGAAAGTGACCTTTAAAGCATTAGTTTGTATTGCTTTAGAAAAAATGTGACCTGTCCCTTTAAGAAAAAGTATCGGTAATTGGTATCTGCGAGTACTTGATCAAAAGTATCGGTACTCGTACTCGGTCTTAAAAAAGGGGTATTGGTGCATCTCTAATAAGTACCTAAACATGTCTTGATGACCACCTATTGTATTCCCCTGCACAGCAACACTGGAAGAGGAAGGCCTGCCAGTATGTGCCAGTTATGCTCTGCTGCATTTTACATGTGCTGGCAGGGGAACATTCGGAGAGAAGTGAGCAGATTAATCAATGTCTCTTCACTGCCCAATAAGCAGGCGGGGGGTGTGATGCTACAATAGTGGAGGTGAAGGACCTGGCTGTGCAGTTTGACTTGGAGTACAGCTTCATAGAGACCCTGACAGCAACCCTTGGCTTATATGATAAACATAGTTAGATAACATACTTGTAGTACTCTCTAAGGGCTTGTTCACACCAGACACAGTACGTTCTGGCCAGAACGCACTGGATCGTATTGCGGCCAGCTCACTTTGATGTGGGTCGGAAGGGGGCAAGGCGGTGCATTGACCTCAATGGCACCATAGCCACGCCTTCCGGCCGCAATGCGATCGGCCGCACGGGAACGCAATGCCTGTGGTCAAAAAAAACGCTGCCTGCACTATTTTTTCTGACTGGACCGCAGGCATTGATGTGCCTTGCGTTCCCATGCGGCGGATCGCATTGCGGCCGGAGGGCGTGGCTAAGTTGCCATTGAGGTCAATGCACCGCCACGCCCCCTCCAGACCCACAACAAAGTGAGCTGGCTGCAATACGATCCAGTGCTTTTCGGCCAGAATCGGGCCGGAATGCAATGTGTTTGGTGTGAACGGGCCCTTAAGCATATGCTAGGCTGTGTTCAATTTTATCACTTCAGACGCTTCTGAAATTCCAGACAGCTGCTCCTTTTCTCCAGCCCTGCCGCCACCCAAGGTCCTGGCAGGAAAGATCTCCATCTCAGTGTTTGCAGATTGTGTGAGGCATCCCCTGCCCCACCCAGGACCTTAGCTAAATGTCAGGGCTGGGTCGGAGGAGCAGCTGTGTGGGCCGAAAGATGAATAAAAAGAGGACTGTTTTCAGCACAGCATGTTAAATGCTTTTCAAACAAATACAGCCAACTTATACTTACAGCTAAACTCCAGGCACCAAAAACTGTCATTTACAAATATTCTTCAAAAGCCACAAAGGTTATAAATACACTTTGTGTGCTCCCAATGTCTTTGTAAACCCAGATATTACCTTGTAGCAGTGAAATTATCACTGTACTGCACATGTGCAAGAGAGGAGCTGTGAGGAGGACCTAGCAGGCCCCACCACTACAAGACCAGTAACCGTGCACAAGGAGAGAGCAGCAGCAACTGGGCTTTTCTACAGGATGCTCCTGTATAATTTCACACTGGATTACTGTACAGATCTGGAAGAAATACAGCAAGTATGCCAAGATTCAAGGAAGAATACACTTAACTAGGGTTGCCACCTGTCCAGGATTCACCCGGACAGTTCGGGTTTTGAATGCTCTGTTCGGGTTTCATGGTAGCAGAAACCCGGGCACAAAATGTCAGGCAGACAGGGGCAACCAAAATTAAGATAGGGGCTACTGGCCCCCCACTGAAAATAGTCTCACCTGTAATATTTGCATATGAATGGGTGACGCTCTTTAGATATGAATAAGCCGCGACTATATTTCCCCAAAAATTGTCTGCGCGTCTCTAGAGTGTTCGGGTTTCGCTTGAAGAAAAGGTGGCAACCCTACACTTAACTCTTGTATTAAGATAATATTTGCTTATTCTAGATATTCAGTTTTAAAGGAGAACTATGAGGGGAGTGCTTTTCACTCACCTCATAGTTCTAGCCGACCTGTGACAATGAGACTGTCACAGGTCGGCTCAGTAGATCGGGAGGTAAGCGAACACTTACCGGCGTTCGTTCACCTCTCAATCCTGTCACAGCTCTCTGCCGTGACAGGGGAGGGGCTGGATTCCCCGCTCCGATCCGCCAGCGCTGACTGGCGGATCGGACGGGGGAGGGGGCAGGTACAGCTGGCTCTGCCTCTAGATAGGCAGAGCCAGCTGTCACTCACGCAGCTGGGCGGATCTCGACATCGATGTCGGGATCCGCGGCGGCGGCCCAGTATACCGCGAGCTGTAGCTCGCGGTATACTGAGCTTAGGGTGACGGGAGGACGCTAGTTTGTGTCCTCCCGTTATCCTAAGGAGAACTATGGGGAAAAGCCCTGACCCCATAGTTCTCCTTTAAGTAAGACAGGGCAATCTGTTTTTTTTTTTTAATGTTCACTGCACAGTACATGTATGTCAAGAAAAGAGCTGGGTAAATCTGGAGTGCCTGCACAGGAATTACAGCACCAGTGGCCATAAAGAAGCGCTGCAGGACCCGGAAGAAGCGCTGTGGGAGATGGCAGCAGTGTTAAAGCCCTGATCTGTCACAGCTGAAGGAGTGGAACCCTGACAAGTAACTGCACCATAATGTGCCCTCACCCTCCTTGTGCGGAATTCAGTCTTGATATAAACAGCAGATCTTTTCTGTCTCTCATCTCAGAACACTATCATTCCCTCTGTTACCATTCCTTTTTTCTATTGCTATAGTTTCTTGTTCTTGTGCATGCTGATAGGAGGAGAAGGCAGAGTGACAGAATGGTGAGCTCATCACTGTGCTGCTTCTCCATTCACTGTCCACTCACTGGCTGGGGCGGGTCAGGGATGGCCTGGTCTCAGAAGAAGTTGGTTGATCGATGCTGGTCATCAAACTGCAAACATCTGGTGGCAGAAAAGAAGTACTCGGGGGAAATTTCTGGATTAAAGACGACTATTGCAGAAAACCTGGTTATGTTATTTCATCTTTTAATATACTATTTATTATCTTATTATTTTGGGGCTGGACTTCTGCTTTAAGTATACCAGTAAAATCATTTTGTGATATCTGTTTGAATATTGCCAAAAAATACCTGGTGATCCTGCCACACATCCAGTGCGGTCCTGTGTCCTTTGCGGTGCTATCTCAATGAGTCTAATCATCCCTATCAGTTCTCTCAGAAAACTACAGAACACCTCCTCCTTATGTTAAAGAGATGATCAACATTTATGCTCAGTTTAGTTCGCAATCATGTGACTGCTAGCAGAGCCGTAGTTAGCTCCATTTGTACCCGAGGCAAGAACAGATAATGGTGCAACCCAACAGACGTGTGATGTTGTGATGACATCATACGCCCGGCCTCCAGGATGGAGAATGCGCAGAATGCGCTGGTGGCCAAATCCAAAACAGCATCAAAATTTGTTTCGTTTGACGAAACTAATGAAAACATTGTTAGTTTCCGTTCATTTCGTCCAAAATTTATTTTTAGTCTTTGCACATGTCTAAAATGAAGTATGCACGAGTGTGCGTGTGTATTTTATTTTACTGTTTTACCTTTGGGGGGGCTTCGGGGACATATCTCCCTTTTGAAACAGAAAAAGAAATTGATGACATGGAGTCCTCAATCTCCTTTTCTGCAGCCTCTGTTCTAAATGAATGGAGAGCACTCATTACAGAGGCTTCCCATTCATTCAGAAACTGGTGATAGTAAAATATTTCCTATCATCCAGTTATGAATGGGTAGAAGCCTCTATAGTGAGTGCTTCCACCCATTGGGAAACTCATGAATGAACAGGAAGTTATGTAAAGCACTTCCTGTTCATTCATAACTGGGGACACATAGTAGTATGTGTATTCAGTTATTTACAAACACCGGAGTGATCAGCTGATCACTCCAGTGTTTGCTCTGCACAAAGAGGATCTGTAAATATCACCAATATTTACCGATGTTCCACTCTGCCATCCTGAGCTCTGAAGCCAGCAGGGGGGGGTGAGGAGGGGGCACTGAAGCTGGGGGGGGGGGAGGCGGGGGCAATATCACTTCAGGATGGGCGAGCAGTGAGGAGAGAAAAAGCTGCCAGCTCTCAGATCCTGGCTGAGCGGCTCTCTCCTCACCGCTCGGCCATCCTGGATGACAGCTACCTCCCCCCCGACAGCTGCAGTGTTTCATTTCTCATCGGATCCCTGCTGCTCTCCCCCACCTGTTTTCAAGGAGAAGAGCTGGAGCCTCTGCCGCCCCTCTTCTCCCTGCCGTGCCGCGGCTGTGTTGACCACCTGGCTCCCCTGTTGCCATGGTGCCTTGTGCCCTGGCTGTGCCCCCTCTCAGCTGCACCTGAGGCGAGTGCCTCACTCACCCCATGATAGCTACGGCCCTGCTGCTATTCTTGGATTCTCTGGTCTGCAGGAGAGGACTGTGGGTGAGAAGAAATGCAGCAGGTGACGAGCTCTGATGATGGCGCTGTTGACCCTTAAAGTCTCAGTACAGGGGCATGCATGGCAAGGTGCTAATGCTACCACTAGATATGTACATTCCGGTTTGTTCCGAATGGATTTTTGTACGAATTTCCGGCATTCGGATGCATCTGAATTTCTGAATTCTAACGCGTCCGAATGCAAACAAATCTGAATGCTCGTTTTAAAGAAAATTCAGATGCATTTAAAACAAAACTAATTCAGACATGTTCCGTGGCCAATCAGATGGGGTTTTTTGACTGTTGGGGGAGGCATTATGTGACTTTGCTCCAAAACAAAAATTAGGATAGATCCGAAATCCGAATAATGAATCGAATCAAATTCTAGATCCCAAATCTGAAACATGAAAGAAATAAAAATCCAAATGGATCCAAAACTAAACGAAACACATTTTTTGTTGTTGTTTGTGAGTTTACATGTCTAGGTACCATGGCACTAGGAACATTAGCTTAGTGTTGTCACCCTATTACAGGAAGTGCCATAAATAAGTTGAAACTGGCAGGATCAACAATTATTTATTATACAAGCAATATAAACCATATAAATATAAACCATGATAACTATATTGAACATGCGAAAAGTGAGCTGTGGGTTACTATTTCGGTGCACAGACACTTTACCACCCATGTATGTCCCAGCAAATGTGTCATGTATAATCTTAGGACATGACAAGTCTCCAGGCTCCGGCTGGATGTTACACTGCACAGTGGGACATGTATATCTGTTTGTAGATCAGTTGGCTGAGCTATTGTTTTCTTGTAAGGAGAGATGATAAATGATGATTTCCCTGCAGGCTCAGTCTTCTCAGAGCTTTCCCTGTACTGCACTGCACACACTGACAGCAGCCCCGGGACATCATCTGTGCTACAGAGCACCTCCCTATAGAGAACTGCTGCATCTTAATCCGTGCATAGAGGACTACCACATCTTCATCCACATAGAGGAGCTGCAGGGTTCTGGCTTCATCCACGACTCAGAGCACATAGAAAGTTATCTGAGAGCACAAAGGGTATCCAGCTCTGTATAAAGAGGAGAGGATGGAGGGGAGGAAATGAGAATGGAGAGCAGAGGAGAAGAACACATGCTGAGAGCAGAGGAGAGGGGGCATAATGATGGGGTGATAGTATACAGTTTTACAGGCTGTCAGTAAACACGTGGAACGTATTGAGTGAATGGAGTGACAACTGTCACTGGATACATGATGATCAGTATTAGAGGCTAATACAGTAATAGTCTACTGCAGTAATTAAATTGTAATTAACATTGTACTTGAGTTGGACTGAGATAATAGAATCATAATGACCTGCAGTCATTGTAAGAGTATAGTAATAACTGTAAGATACTACAATAATATTGTACAGCAGTGATGATATAGAGAGAGCAGATCACAGTAAAATCACTCTGCATTAATACTGAGATACCAAAAGGGAGTAAGAAGACAGTAATAGAGATCACAATGAGATATAGAAAATCTGTACAACAGTAATAATTAGATCACAGGGTCAGTGGGACGTGGTAGAATTTAGATAACAGAACAGGGAACACAGTAATACTATATGAGAGTAATAAATTAGATTATAGATTAAGATGGCATAGTAACAGTAATAATGAGATTGTACAATAAAAAAGACT
This sequence comes from Nanorana parkeri, assembly GCF_000935625.1. Taxonomy (NCBI): domain Eukaryota; kingdom Metazoa; phylum Chordata; class Amphibia; order Anura; family Dicroglossidae; genus Nanorana; species Nanorana parkeri. The sequence goes on from NW_017307291.1 coordinate 484,315, forward strand.
ATGTAACAGTATTAGTGAGATTACAGAATAAGGGGACACTGTAAGACTATATGGCAATAATAATGAGATTACAGAATAAGGGGACACTGTGAGACTATATGGCAATAATAATGAGATTACAGAATAAGGGGACACTGTAAGACTATATGGCAATAATAATGAGATTACAGAATAAGGGGACACTGTAAGACTATGTAACAGTAATAGTGAGATTACAGAATAAGGGGACACTGTTAGACTATATGACAATAATAATGAGATTACAGAATAAGGGGACACTGTAAGACTATGTAACAGTATTAGTGAGATTACAGAATAAGGGGACACTGTAAGACTATATGGCAATAATAATGAGATTACAGAATAAGGGGACACTGTTAGACTATGTAACAGTAATAGTGAGATTACAGAATAAGGGGACACTGTAAGACTATATGCCAATAATAATGAGATTACAGAATAAGGGGACACTGTAAGACTATATGACAATAATAATGAGATTACAGAATAAGGGGACACTGTGAGACTATATGGCAATAATAATGAGATTACAGAATAAGGGGACACTGTAAGACTATATGACAATAATAATGAGATTACAGAATAAGGGGACACTGTAAGACTATATGGCAATAATAATGAGATTACAGAATAAGGGGACACTGTGAGACTATATAACAGTAATAATG
>NW_017307291.1:485289-486196 GCF_000935625.1 Nanorana parkeri
TGAGATTACAGAATAAGGGGACACTGTAAGACTATATGCCAATAATAATGAGATTACAGAATAAGGGGACACTGTAAGACTATATGCCAATAATAATGAGATTACAGAATAAGGGGACACTGTGAGACTATATGGCAATAATAATGAGATTACAGAATAAGGGGACACTGTAAGACTATATGACAATAATAATGAGATTACAGAATAAGGGGACACTGTGAGACTATATGGCAATAATAATGAGATTACAGAATAAGGGGACACTGTAAGACTATATGACAATAATAATGAGATTACAGAATAAGGGGACACTGTAAGACTATATGGCAATAATAATGAGATTACAGAATAAGGGGACACTGTAAGACTATATGACAATAATAATGAGATTACAGAATAAGGGGACACTGTGAGACTATACAGCAGTAATAAAGAGATCACAGCGTCGGGGCACATAAAGAACATAACACAGTATAGTGATAGAGATGGAAGTACATCGTGATACCACACTGTAGGTATACTAAAAAAAATATTAATACTTTATTAGACATTTTTCATATAGAATAGAGCCAGCAAGAGATTAGGTCAAAAGGGTATACAGTAAAGCGAATACTGATTCAATGAAATAACAATTCCTACAGGGCGTGCATTGATTAGACTGCAGTTACATCGCCGGTGATAGAGCCAAGAACTGTCATACAGGGCAGCGCGTGTGAGATGGCAGAGCTAGCAGGGCATACATAGAGCATGGTCAGTAAGATGGCATAGCTAGCAGGGCATACATAGAGCATGGTCCGTAAGATGGCAGAGCTAGCAGGGCATACATAGAGCATAGTGCAGTCTGTGAGATGGCAGAGCTAGCAGGGCATACATAGCGCATAGCGCTGTGTGTGAGAGGGCAGAGCTA
>NW_017307291.1:487595-507821 GCF_000935625.1 Nanorana parkeri
CAGAGCTAGCAGGGCATACATAGTGTATAGTGCAGTCTGTGAGATGACAGAGCTAGCAGGGCATACATAGCATAGTGCAGTCTGTGAGATGACAGAGCTAGCAGGGCATACATAGTGTATAGTGCAGTCTGTGAGATGGCAGAGCTAGCAGGGCATACATAGCATAGTGCAGTCTGTGAGATGACAGAGCTAGCAGGGCATACATAGCATAGTGCAGTCTGTGAGATGACAGAGCTAGCAGGGCATACATAGCATAGTGCAGTCTGTGAGATGACAGAGCTAGCAGGGCATACATAGTGTATAGTGCAGTCTGTGAGATGGCATAAACAGCGGGACATACATAGAGCACAGAACAATGTCAATGAGATGGCAGAGCTAGCAGGGCATGCATAGCGTATAGTTCAATATGAGAGTGCATTATAGTGCAGTGTGTGAGATGGTATAACCAGCAGGGCATACAGCAGTTTCTGACATGACAGAGCCAGAAGGGCATACATAGAGTATAGTGCAGTGTCGGTGAGATGGCAGAGCCAACAGGATATACATATAGTGCAGGTTGTTAGAGTTTCAGTGAGATGACAGGGAAATAATTTAGTGCAGTGTCAGTGGGATAGCACAGCCAGGAGGGCATACATAGAGTATAGTGCAGTGTCAGTGAGATAGCACAGCCAGGAGGGCATACATAGAGTATAGTGCAGTGTCAGTGAGATGGCACAGCCAGGAGGGCATACATAGAGTATAGTGCAGTGTCAGTGAGATGGCACAGCCAGGAGGGCATAGAGTATAGTGCAGTGTCAGTGAAATAGCACAGCCAGGAGGGCATAGAGTATAATGCAGTGTCAGTGAGATGGCACAGCTAGCAGGGCATACATAGAGCACAGTGCAATGTGATGGGAGTGACTGCATTTAGAATGAGGTAACAGGGACACAAAGGAATTGTATGCATCAGACAGGAAAGGTTGAGAATGAGGTCTAGTCCTGTACCTGAACTTCTATGGAAAGGAGTAGGAAGATAACAAGGATTGTACTACAGGGAACAAGACAAGGGTGGGGGAGAGCAGAAGTGATAGAGTGATGCAGGAAGCAGAGGAGGGGGAAGAGAGCTGCTCCTGATGATAATGATGATGAAGAAGGTGAGGTGTGAGAGGCAGGAAGAAGAGTGAGGATAGTACCTGGTGCACAGACCCCCCTGTCTCCCTGGAAGGATGCTCACAGACCTCAATCACACTAACTGTAGTGGCTGCTGCTCCTCTGGGAACCGAATCTTCACTGTCAGCTTTATGATCATCCTACTCCTGGCCATTCTGCTGGGCAATTCGGTGATCCTGGCAGTCTTCCTGGGCACCAAGCACTTTCGTACCCCACAGGGCTATCTAAAGACTTCGTTGGCAGTGGCAGACCTGGCTCTGGGCATCTTGGTGGTACCTTTCTCTGTGTACGGGGAGTTAAAGATGTTGTCTATGAATGCCTCCACCGCAGAGGGGAGCTATGAGGTGCTCTTTGTGGGATCCTGGCACCCCTGCTACTTAATAGGACCAGTCTTTGCTGGCTGCACTTTGGTCTCCATCAGCACAATCTTCTTGCTAACCATTGAGAGGAGCATTGCCATCCTGAAGCCCCTGCACAAGGAGGTGGTGATCACCAGGAGAAGGACACTGCTGCTTATATTGCTCGCTTGGACTGCCAGCTTCTTCCTTGCCATGACCCCCATGATCTTCAGCCAGGGTGGCATAGTTCTGGAGTACAATCGCTGCAGCCGAATGTGCAACTATGCCCCAGCCCCTGCCTCCCCTGCCCACGTCTGGCAGATCCTTTTGCTCTTTCCAGCCTTTGATTTCAGCCTCTTAGGGGGCACCCTGATCATCAATGCCCTGTCCCTCACCACCATCCACCAGTACACTCGGAGGAGGAAACTCTTATCTGGGACAGATCAGGAGCCACTCAAAGTCTCTTTCTCTGATATCAAGGCTGCCAAGACCATAGGGACCCTTACCATGGCTTTCACTGTCTCCTTCACCCCCATTGCTGTATTTGTGGTGGGCAATGTGCTGGGGTACCAGTGGTGCACATTTTCTTTCTTTGCCTTTTGGATACTTGCGAGCAACAGCTGCTGTAACGTTGTCATCTACAGTGTGTGTGACCAGCGGTTCCGCGAGGGGGCGCGCCAGCTCTTCGTCTCCCCGCGCTGCTTCTGCTGCAGGACATCTGAGCGCTGAGACGCTACAAATTGGGGTTTTCCAAGGAATGTACATGGGATGGAGTGTAAGCTTCCCGGACTCAGCAATGCCCAGGGATGCCGCTCCACTTCAAAGGCACATGCAGTAATGCAGGAGATTGCACTTAGCAGCAGAGTGGCCAGAACCAAGTACAGCCTAGGCATGTCACTTCTGTCATTGATCAGTGCCTGCAAATACCACCTCGTTATTGATTTTGGTGTTCTGTTTCAAATACTTTCTGTAAGTGAATCCTCAATCCATTGACAATGGGTTTAGTAGATCTCCAATACAAGTTATACATCTTAAAGGGCACCTTAAAGGGAATACCTCGGCTGCCAGCATCATGTATATTTGAATGTACCAGACAGAATCTTGAGTTGACTTGCTTGAAATGTCTATTTTTGGAACTGCACAATGTTAGCATTCCCTGACTCACAAAGCTCTGCATCATACTGTGATAATTACACCTTTCTAATAGGATAGGGGGCCAGTCAGTTTATGGTGAGGGGGCAGAAGAGACCACATAGCAATGATGTGCTTTACCTTTCTTACAGGTACTCTTATACAGCTTATATTGTAATTTTGTATTGCTAAACCTTATCAGGTCTTTGGGGTGAGCATGATTCTCCCCATTCTCTTATCAATTGTCAAATGGCAAAACCTGCCAACACTTTTCGTCCAGACCTGTTTGACAGATGATATGTTAGAAGTGGGGGTGGGGGATTATTCCCTTTCCTTAAACTGACCAAACACCTTGCAATCTGATTAAAAACCTTCTAGATTACCAAAAATTATATAGTATGAGAGCCAACCTGATTAGATACAAATTGAGCAGATTGTTTAGGTAGGGCTTCAACCACATGGTTTTGGTAGAGATTTTTTCGTATAACTTGCAAAGTGTATGGTCAAGGATTTGAGTATATGACCATACACCTTGCAATTTGATTGGAAATCTTCTAGTCCACCAACATATGGTAGACTTTATATTGTAGCAGAGCCAACCTGACTAGATACAAATAGAGCAAGAAAGGGTTTCAAATACATGGCTTTGGTAGAGATTGCGCATTTAGATTGCAAGGTTTATGGCCCGGGGTTTGAGTATATCACCATGCACGCACCTTAGAATCTGATTAAAAACCTTCTAATCTACCAACATTTATATAGTACAAGAGCCAATCTGAGATACAAATTGAGAGGATTGTTTAGGTAGTGCTTTTTACTACATGGTTTTGGTAGAGATTGCACATATGGATTGCAAAGTGCATGTCCAGGGGGTTTGAGCGTATGCCCATCCATACACCATACACTCTGATTACAAACCTTCTAGTCTACTCACATATATTCAGTGCAAAAGCCAACCTGGCTAGTTACAAATTGAGCAGATTGATTTACTACATATAGCTTTGGCATAGACTGCACATAAAGGTTGTGAGGTATATGACCTGTGGCTTAAGTGTACAATCAGATGTAAATATTTTTCATTACACTGAAATGTCTTTGACACCATTCTTGACATCAGTTGCTTCTTGCCTTTTACACTAGCTGATTAGGTTTTGTTTCACAAACTGGGCTTTATAGACTTAACAGCAATGACACCAGCATTGTATAGTGCTATAGTATCCAGGGAATAGACCATTCCGAATGGTGTAGCCTATGCTACATAGATTGTAGATGGCTGACCTAATAAATGGAGGAAATATACTGGAGGGTAACAATCTACTACCTGATTATTTCTTGCAGGGCCTGCACAGGTGGTAAATTGAGGATTGTGTGTTTTTATTATAAAAAGGAAGTCCATATATGGGTTTAATTTACAAAGCAATGAGTGATGCGTAAAATGTGCAACCACCAACACACAATCCAATTGACTCTTTCACTGATGTGACTCCAATAAACAGAAACATAATTGGTTGATACTAGTCACTGCCCTTCTCATATCATTATTTCTTTCTATGGTACTGTAAATAAACTGGATGGTGGTCAGCAAATAGCAAACCAGACTGACAGCAAAGCTGTTGATATGATTGTTGCTCCCAGCATGTATTACAACACAAGCCTTGGAAATTGCAGTTCTAGGGTTAGAGATGTAAAGAGAATGAGGCCTGGTTGAGTATGTGCAAGAATCTGAAATTATTATAACTGTGTCGGGCTTATATGAGATTTAGATTTTTTTCTTAATTTACTTTTTATTTCCTTTGCTTGATGCAGTTTTTTCAGCAAAGAGTCAGGGCTGACAAAAAAAACTCAGGAGTTAAATCTTACAAATACATTCAAGTACCTTTAACTATTAGCAAAAATGTATCATATTTGTGTATCACTCGGCTGTAGATAATCAAATCATTTCTGAATTAGTGCTGACACTGTTCTTCCTTCTGGAGGGGGGCTACATTTGTTCCCCATGGTCCCTGTGTGTGCTGTAAAGTAGTCAACGCTCCAAACTTGCTCACGTGATGGACTACAATCTCAGGTTTAGTTTACTAATTTGTATCCATCACACGAGTGAGCTTGGAGCCGTGGCTACTATACAATACACACAGGGACCATGGGGAACAAAAGTAGCCAGCCACCAGAAGGAAGGACAGTGTCCGCACCAATTCAGAGATGATTTGAGGATCTACAGCCGAGTGAAACAAAAAAAAGATACACTTTTTGTTAATAAGGTACTTCATTGTATTTTTAAGATTTAATTCCAGAGTTTAGCTGGCCAAACACCAGTAGAATTCCGTTTACCGTCCATTTGATTTTCTAATGGTTAATGGGGTCTAATCGACATTCATTTTTAATTGTATGGATGTGAAAATTTGAAGGTTCAAGGAGGAAAATGTTTCTCATTTCTTATCTGAATGAACCATGATTGTGATTTCTGCTTCTGAAAATTTGCACACACTGTGATGTGCATGTGCTAGGCACAAAAGAAACCTGTTGATAGGTCTGGAATTGCATTAAAGTAGCTCATCTGGTTGAAATTTTAAGGGCTTGCGAATTAAATGAGTTGCTCAATGGTGGCATGATTGAATGCTCTGATATGGGTTTTTTTTTTAGAATTTCAAACAAATTTGGAAAACATTTCTACTGGTGTATGGCCAGCTTTAGAAGATTGAAGTCTTCCTCCTCTACTGCTGAAACATACATGATTGTCTCCCAGCTTCTTGGTATGCATAACGGTGTCAAACAACAGTGCCCTGTAGTTGTTGACATTCCTCCTTACTAAGGGACTCCATTATTTGACCCTGTTATGCACACACCCAGAATCTGGGAGAATGTGTGTGAAGTCAGGCAGTTGACCTGACATCAGTTCTAAGTTGTAGGGCCGCTTACGTTCTTTGTCCCTGGACTCTCAAGCTGGAGTGTTAGGGACCACTTAGCCCCCATTCGCACATTTGGTTTTCGACGCGTATTGGTATGCGCGTAAATGCGCTAAACATAAAAATTATGCTTTTCAATCGTAACATGATTTTTTTGGGTGGATACCGTGGGTTTGCAGCTATTACTATAGCCGCAAACGCGTGTAATCCGCGCATGTGTTAACGTTTGCACGTTTTCGTGCTGCGTGGTTTTCCGCGTGAAAAAACGCGTGGAAAATGCTACAGCTATGTGTGAATGGAGCCCTACACCATTGTGCTAAATGAACGGTATTCATGCATTTAGCACATGCTATAACACACACGTAGCATGCACTACCATGCTCTGGTGCGTTGCGTTGGCATTCATTTGAATGGCACCCCAACGCAGCTGTCGGCGGCTGCGCATTGCAGCACAGTGCAATCTGCAGTGCCACAATACTTGGTGCCTTGCATTGATTTGAATGCATTTAGTGTGGCACTTAAGATGAATGGCAATGTAGTGCACAAGCTCCTGGTACCACACACTAGGTGCGCTATGTGATAGCGTACGCTAAATGGATGGATACTGTACCTTTGGAACAACGCTAGGGTGTAAATGGACCCTTAAGTTGGTCATACATGTGGCAATTCAATTGAGCGATTGAACTTTCACTTATTGGTCGAAATCACAAAGCAGTCAAAGCCATGAAATGGCGATTTTGATTGGCCCACAAGGAGATGGGATTGAAATTGCCCCAAATAAACATGGTAGCAAAATCTGATCATTTTTGATTTAATTGGAATCCAATTTTTCAATAAACTGTATTAGGCTGTAAGTTTATTGCCCAGTTTTGACTTAATGGTAGACTGAATTCTCATAGTTGGCTGAACTCGTGGGTGGTAAATCACTTGTAATCTCATTTGGCTCTCCTGTTGGCTCAACAGTGGTTGGAAATGACTAAAAATTGCTACATGTATGGCTAACTTTAGACTCAAAGTAAGTGAAGCTCAACAAGAGACTAATATAAGTAAGTATACACAATTCCAGTAACATAAGGCTGATTATCAGATTTCTGCATAATCCCGGCCATGACAGGTTATCTTCAAATGTTGTCTATTGCTGTGTTTTTATAATCCTTCATACAAGCCGCAATGTCTGAGGGCTTTGATGCCCTGGCTCCAGGCGTATTCTGCATGATCTGTGCCAAAAATACTCCCATGCTTCTTAATTCTAAACTGCTTATTCCAGGGCCTGACATCTTTCTCTCTCTCTATCTATTTACCATTCTTCTGTTGAGTCTGTCCAGGCAGCTAAAAGCCCCCCATAGAGAAGACTGCACTGACCTTATTCACAGAGCTCTCTCTCTCCTTGTGCAGGGCGACACAAAGCTGTCACAATAGATGATCCTTTTCTGGCCGATTCATTGTGAAGTCCTGACGCGTTTTAATCTTGTTTCATTTGTCATTTTCACTGTCCAAAGCACTAAATCTTACAGTGTAATCCTTATTAAACATTTCTTCTTCTGCTCCTCGTGTTTTAAGCTTATAAACGTTTCCCATTTGGAGTTTTTGGAACGCAAATAAGAACGCTTTATACTGGAGATTAAAAAACACGAATGTGCCATGTAAAATGTATAAATATGAGGAGTATTTAAAGTGTAACTCCGCTTTTCTTGAGAAAAAACAATCCCTTCTAGGTGATCAGTGTACGTTACAAGGATTTTAACAAACGTTGGTGCAGATTTATACCTGGTTCTGTTCTGAAGCACAGGTGAAATCTGGTGAGATATCAATGTTTTGATGAGAAAGGTGGCACTGGCAGCATTCCTTTACTCCAGGATCACACCTGCGAGCTGGGAAAATGTGCGTGAAATTGTTTATTTGCAGATGTGCTGCAGTGCCATTCTATTCACAGGGGGTGAACCTACAGATTGCTATGGCAGGTGTCCCCATTCAGATGCAGCTGCTGTACCCATTGAAGTTAACCATGGTAGTCCCTATAATGAGACAGCCTGAGGCTGTTGCCATACGTGGCATCTCTTGGGTCACGTGGGCGATTGGCGGGCAGAGCAGCATGGCCGCTTTGCTGCACAATCTTTGCAGTGTGCCTGCTGCCCCCTTTCCAGCCAGAGCATCCCAAGTTGCTAAGAGCTGGGAAAGGAGATGTGTGGGGCCATGCACATCTCCCTGCCCAGCTTGTAGAAACTTGGGGGGCTTTGACTGGCATCCCGCCCAGCTCACTGATGTCACTGGTTGCCAACAGTTTAGGGGGACGCTCTGGCCAGCGTCCTGCCCAGCTCCTGGCAACCAGTGACATCAGTGAGCTGGGCGGGACACCAGCCAGAGCCAGATGATAAAGTTAATTATGGGGTAATAGCGGCCACATCTGTAAGCAGAAGGCCACATGCAATTCTACATGGTGCTATTACATGCAATTTGGGATAGATGATTGTGCCTGAATGCAGGACAGATGTCAGTCATCTTTTCCAAAACACATGTAGTTGTACCATATACCATTACAATGCGGGCTGCCACTTATAGATGAGCCTGCTGTCACCCAGTCATTTACCTGAGTGGGCACAGCGGCCCCATCTGAACAGGACATATCCTGAGGAATTCTTCAGTTCCTGCTGCAGAAATCCCAGAACGCCCCACGTGAACGAAGCCCTAATGTCACCCCAAGTGCGCCTGCCACAGCACGTGTGTTGTAGTGTGCCAAAATGCATAATACAAAAGTAGCATGCACTGGGTCACATGTAATGCGTGGTACATTTTTTTAAAAAAGGGAGTGATTGTTCAAATTCACTCCTGTGATGGACTACAATTAGTTCACTCATTTGCATTGAGATTATAGTCCACCACGGGAGTGAGCTTGGAATGGTGGCTACTTTACAACACACACAGGGACGATGGGGAACAAAAGTAGCCCCTCTCCAGTGTCAGCACCAATTGAGAGATGATTTGAGGATCTACAGTCGAGTGATACATTTGTGTTAATAGTTAAGGTACTCGAATCTATTTTTAAGATTTATCTGCTTAGTTTAGTGTCAGTTTAGGTTCACACCACATTATGGCCACTCGATGAAGCCGAGGAGCATATAAAATAAGTATTGGCCCCTATGTAATGGTAAGGAGGGCAGTGTGGGGTTAATGTTTTCCATAATTAACCCTGTCTGTACTGTGCTGGCAGATCTCATTATCAGTTGAATACTGTCCGAACAAAGGGTTAAAGAGTTAGAAGCATTGTGTGTGAATGAGAGGAAACTCAGTGTGTCCCTGGTCTTTCTCTGGGGACAGACTCATTTTGAAATTGTTCAGAGTAGCTTACTGTCGGCCCAAAGGCCTCCTGCAAAGAAACAGCTAAAAGGTCTGCTGGGTGAACAGGTACACATAACAAACAGTGAGGTTTTCTCAAACTTGACTGCAAAAGTGGAAGTACACGTGCCATATCTGTGGATGTTTATGAACATAAATGGGCAGGGTTATGGTGGCAAAGAACTTCTGTGCGTGGCTTGGAAGCTGCACCCCTAAAGGTGCCCATGCACCTTACAATTATCTGCAGATTTTTGTCTGTGATCGCATTTTCGTCCAAAAATCTTCCAGTTGATGGGGAGTGCACATCCTCAATTACTGTACAACTGGCAGATTTTCATCTTTCAAGCCGGCTAGAAAACTTTTGTCTAGTTGGACGAAAATTGACAGATTACTGGGCTTTTTTGTACAAAAAGATGAAAACTGCACATGCTCAAACGAAAACATGTCCTTTCGATCAACGAAAATCGGTCAGTTAGTGGTGCTGACAAGCGTTAATTGAGAACTACATTGGTCTGTGCGTGATGGGCTGTTTGAACGAAAATTGAACGAGGGTGAGATGTCTGGACAAAAAAAGTTGTACAATGTTTGTAAGGTGTATGGCCACCTTAATACATTGAAAAATATGAGTGGTGACAACCAACTGTACATACTCTGAGACACGTGATTTAGAAGCTTGGTTGCTTGTCCTCTGGAATTGTGTAGTTCAGTAGCAGTCAAGCAGATATATGGCAGTTCAAAAAGCGCTTTTAACTGCCCAACACAAGAAATTCCTTGATTTTCAATGGCCCTGCTTCACACCTGAGCAGAAAAATGCCAGATGCCTGAAAAGGTACAGGAGCTTCTTTGGCCAGTTAAGCTGGCCATACACTGTACAACCCTCGCAAGACTTTTGTCTTGCGATGGTTGTAAAAGTAATTAAAAAAACGTATGATCTGCCCATCATGGATAGGCAGATCGTACTTGCGATCATCGCAAGCCCGCCCCGTTGAGGGGCGGGCTTCCGATGACTGCAATGCTGAACGGGCAGTGTGCGCGTGCGCACACCGGCCCATTCGGCAGTTGTCGAACAAGCACGCCACTAACCCGCCGAGAATCGTACGATTCTCGGCTGGTTTTCCACCCTGCTTGTTCGACGGAAGACGTGCGATCGTACAGTAGAAACGGTCGCACATCTTCCATACACTGCGATTATCGTACGATCGTGGGATTTCCCGCGATTATCTTACGATAATCGTACAGTGTATGGGCACCTTTAAAAGCGCTTTTCCTCACCACGCGCCTCTTCATGTACACGTGTTAAAACGCGCATACAAATGTGCACAACGCGCATAAACTGCATGCTGCTAACGCGCGTACTAACGCACAAAAACTGTGCCGCCTAGGAGTGAACCAGGGCTTATGGTAGCAATGAAATAATACAGGTAAGTCTTATATTGTATTAGATGAACTCTGACTGCTGCGACTTTGGTTCCAGTATAAGGTTTGGTTGGAACCTGCATTGCTGTGTTTTTTTCAAGCACTGTGCATTATGATCAGTCAGTTATATACAGTAATTCTGTGCGGTCTGACCACTGAGACCTGAGAAAAGATGTGCTTGCAAACACACTGTCTTTGAAGAGCCTGAATAAATGACTTGTTAGGGAAATCAGACAAGACATGGTGATAGCTCCTGCTGCCTAATTTTCTCATTACAATGTACTTAAACCTAATGAATGTTACAATGTCACAGTGTCTTCCTGCATGAACAGTTGCTGAACAAGAGAGTATCTTTTGGTCTTTGCTAATTATTTGCTACTGCTAAAGCAGCAGGCTAAGCTTTTAGCATCACAAACCTGCCACGTGTGAAGCCAGGTCACCGCCTTGCAGAGAAGACGAAGATGCTGCAGAAATAGTTTTTTATTTGACCATTCACCTTGCCAGTGCTGAGTCATTAGCAGTGTAAACTTTTATATCTGTATATTTGTTTTGCCTCGGTGAGTCAAAGGGGACTAGATGCAGAGGAATAGTGTTGCAGCCAGGCAACTAGCATTTCCAGAGACATTACTGCAAATCCCAGACGTCATATCTCTCATATGACATGATAATCACAGTCACTGACATAATACTACATAATACTACAGGGAGCAGTTCCAAGTCTGTAGAGGAAAAACAATGAAAATATGGAACACTTAGGGGTCCATTTATAAAGAATTCACAAAGCCATTCTCCCTGCGAATCTTTATGAATGTTCGTTCTTTGGGAATAGAGGCAAAAGTACATTTGCTTTTCGGGTTGAATGTAATATAATGCTGCAACATGGCCACTAGATGGGGCTAAGGAGCATAGGAAATCAATACCTATTTCCTATGCTGCTCAGCTCCATCTTGAGATCATAATGTGGAATTACATCACATGACATTTGATCTGAAAAGAAAATATGCTAAAAACATTCGTTTTTGCCTCTATTCGCACAGAACAAACCTTCACATGGTGCGCAAGAAGTATGACTCTACAAATTGTTTATAAACAGACCCCTTAGTGAAAATTGTTATCACACACAATAGTACACACATGATAGGTGCATCCAGGAACAGTGATCTATTTCTAACCGCATGTAATTGTATCACTTACACTTACATGCGGAGTGCCAGCGAACTGCTGCTTTCAAATGCAGACGGTGCAACATGATCATTAACTTGGACGGGTGATAGCAGCCGCTTCTAAGCTGCATATTTGGGGTTCCTGCAGCAGGGATCCTAAAACGCACATTTGCAACTAGGGTGAATGAAGCCTCACTCATTGGCTGCATACTGGTTTCAGGCCATTGGCTCACAGACCATAAAAACCATGGACAGTCAGGCAATTGCCATTTTCAGAAAGAAGTAATTAGTCATATTTAATAATATTAATGTTGGCGGGTTGCAATGCCTTTACTTTTGAATGGCACCCCAGACCACCAAGCCAACGCGCCTATGTTTCAGTGCATCGTAACACATAGTAGTGCCCATTATTTTCAATGGGCTGCCTGAACGTGCATTAACGCATTACAAAGCCAACTGTAATACATTATAAAACATTTCATTAATGATAATTGCATTTATTTAAAAGAAATACGATGAACACTCATTTTAATGTTTTATACAGCGGTGGCCAGACAGCCTCCATTTGTCCCTGTTCCCTGTAGTGGAGAGCATGTATGGGTGGGTAGGTGGGCAGCGCACTCGTCATTAACAGCGGCTCCATCTTCCTGCTTGGAGTTACAGGATGCTGCTGTGTATCTTCCATAACTAGTTTGATTAGCATGCCCCCCGCGCAGCCCTGCTGTGTTGATAGACTGCAGCTCCCAGCAGGAGCCCCTCTCTGTATCTGACTATGGGATATACAGGCACACATGGTATATGGCATACATGGCATCCTGTAACTCCGAGCAGAGTGCAAAGCTATGCAAACTGACCACGCCAACAGGGATCTGCTTTCGCACTTGGTGCAGTCAGCTTGAATTAGGGGAGCGCAGGATCTGGCAGGATCACCAGATATTTTACTTCAAAATAAAAACACATAATGGGCTGGATTTACTGACAAGTACATGAAAACAATGACACATATAGTATATTCAATATTAATTTTAGGGGTAACATATACTTTATGGATGAAATCCAAACCCCGATTGGTTACTAACAACAAATGTCTAATTTTAAATTCTGAATCACAATCACCCCATCCTCTTCCTGTCCTGGATGGCATGGCTCCACCCACACAGCCACGTCATCCATTTGCAGATCCTTTGGCAAAAAAACCCCAAAAACTACGAGTGCCATCAGTCACCACAACAGGGGGACTTGTACTTCTCAATGGAACATAAATGCAGTGACGTCACTGCACTCATAGTCCATTCATTCTTCCTCCTGTCCATGTAACTGAATGTGCATAATGACAGTAGGGAGAATCCACTGGTTGCGGTCTCAATGCATTATTGGCTCCAATGCAAAAAATTATAAATACATATTTATTATTTTTTAAAATTTATTTTATGAAGAAGTGTGAATGTATTATTATTATTATTTCAGTAGATTTTACCTTTAAGTTTGCTTTAGTCCTTATAAAGCAGTCCCATACAGAATGGCATTCCCCTTAGGAATGGCTTCCTATCGCCTTTGTCTATTTTCTGCTCGTATTATGTTATTCTCAGTAGAACATTTCACAAACTAAACAAATCATATTCTTTTCTCTGCAGCTTGCTCCAGAATCTGATCATTAACTGCAGGAAACATATTTGAACAAATGTTATTATTTTCTGCTGTCTCCTTTCTAATAAAATGACAACTGAGCTGGCATCTTCCTTAATACGTCTCGAATTCTTTAAATTAAGTAAAATAAACAAGTCATTAAATTCAGTGCTCGCCGCTCAGTAAAAAGGTAGCTTTTTGGTAGTTAACATTTCGGGCCCTTTTAGATCTAAAGGTGCCCATACACTGTGCAATTATCGCACGATAATCACGGGAAATCCCGCGATCGTACGATAATTGCAAAGTGTATGGAAGACTGCAACTGTTTTTACTGTACGGTCGCACGTCTTTTGTCTAGGGAGCACGCTAGAAAACCAGCCGAAAATCGTACGATTTTCAGCTGGTTTGAACGGTGCTCGGGAGACAAATGCCGAACGGGCCAGTGTGGGTACGCGCACACTGCCCGTTCAGCATTGCGGTCATCGGAAGCCCGACCCTCAGGGGGGCGGGCTTGAGATGATTGAGAGTACGATCTGCCTGTCCAAGATGGGCAGATCGTACGTTTTTTTAAATTACTTTACAACCATCGCAAGACTAAGGTCTTGCGATGGTTGTACAGTGTATGGCCACCTTAAGTGTGTGCGGTCAGCTGCCGTCACTGATCGGGTATTCTGATGCCAGCTGTCAGAATACAATAGTCAGCAGGGGAGATGCCCTCATCCAGGCTGTTTAGTGTGGATGGGGAAAATGAGGGCTTTTTCTCATTCAGCCCTGTGGCCAGCTTAAAGTGATATTAAAATCAAAAGGTTTTCAAATGCTGATCAAATCACTTACAATGTATGTTTCTCCTTGATGTGTAAAGGTTTTCATATCGTGTAGAATTAGCTGGTCACCTGAGCACTGGCCCTGATATCCTGTATTAGGGTGTCTCCTTTCCCTTGCAGGTATTTGAAAACATGATGACTGTAAGTGTTTTGGCAAAATTTTATCCAATTACTTGGCTGGGAAATATATATATGTTTGATCTGGATTCATTCATAGTTTAATACTACTTTAACTTTCAGCTTACTGGGAGTGAAAACATGAACAGAGGTAAGCAAGCTCCACCATACCCATAGCTGCCAACTGTCCTGGATTTGCCAGGACAGTCCCGTTTTTGAATGGACTGTCCCTGGACAACTTCATTCCGGGCTGTGTCCCAGAAACAAAGCATGAGCAGGGAGCTTACTGTGCAGAACAAGAGAATATGAATGCCCTGACCGGGATTTGAACCAAGAACCCTAGTGCTACAAGGTAGAAGCCAATGTACTGCCTCCCCTACAAACTTTAACCAGTTGACATCCGCGGTGTTAAACCCCCTTCCCATCCAGGCCATTTTTCAGTATTCAGCGCTACGGTACTTTGACTGACATTTATTCCGTCATGCAGCGCTGTACTGAAATGAATTTTATACAATTTTTTGGGGACAGAAGCGGTGGAAACAAGCACATATAGACGATCGGCAGGCTATGGAGCCGCTGATCGCCTATATGTGAAACACCCGGTAACGGCTGTTTGCATTGGTCGGGTCTTTTCTGCCCGTGCGCGCACGCTAGGCGAAAAAAAAATGCCGTCTGGAGACGGCAACCTGCCAATGCTGCAGTGTCGTCCGTCCGTTTTTTTACAACGGGCGGACGGCAAGTGGTTAAAGTGTATGTAAACCTTAACAATGAACTTCTCTTATTTGCTTCCTTTTGGTATGCTGCATATACTATTGATATTATTTTGCTGCATCTGTTTGATAAGTACAAAAAAACCTGTTGGTTATAGCAAGAATCTTGTTCCTGATCTGCTCTCTGCCTGTGCACAAGGAGGGGTTATGGAGAAGAGGAGGAGGAGGAGTATGGGGAGAACAGAGAGGGGTTATTGAGATAAAGAGGAGGGGTATGGAGATAAGGTGGAATTGAAAATCGGGGGACACCCTGCTGTGAAATGTAAAGACAAATTGCCCTTGTTGCCTACAAGCAGTGAAAAAATGTGGGGTGCGCAGTGCCCACACAGCCAGGGCCATCGCCAGGGACTCTTGTTTCCCCGGGAAAGACACCTCAAAATGTGCACTGGTAACCATACTTTAAGTAGTCTTGATATACAGTATCACCCTATGGTGCTTGCTGCGGATATTTGACCTTGTTGTTTTATTATTTTCAAACCAAGTGTAACTGAAAAGGCAAGGTCTGCCTATTACATAGTAGCCCTTACCCCCATCCAAAATCACTGTGTTAATGCTGTAGAAACAACTCACCTGATGAAAAGCCAGAAAATACACTTACCTTATCCTGGCTTCCGTACTAGAGAGGGTGAAATTCAGTGAAATCCTGGGAATGCTGTGAGAAGATGCTGCAGCAAATGCAACGTTCCCATGATTCCCATGGTGATGTCATTCTTGTCTAGGCACCGTGGGCAGAAGCTAGGCTAAGGTCAGTATGGTTTCTAACTCTTTTTTCACAAGTGTTTTTTGCATTTACAATATGAATGCAGTCATTTTAAATGGGGTGGGAGAGGGGGAACTATGTAATAGACTAACCTTGCCTTTTAGGGCAAGGTTTTCTTTTTTTTCTTTTAAATTTAAAATGTATTGGCAGCTACTTTTAGCTATGCACGCTGGGGTGGCACCAATCCCCCAAATAAAAATGCATTGTATATTCCTGGAATCAGCTACATTTGTCAACATAATGTTCTGTTCAGCATTTCCTATAAGAAGTATCTCCTTTACCACCCATTGCGTAAACACAGATTGCAGGACCCTGTGAAAACATATTCATTCAAGCAGCTACACTAACGCGCCTTGGTTGTCATAACTACCACAACGCCTCTTTAGTAACACTGTACACACATCACACTAATGACACACTATGCTGGGTGAAGTATGCAGAGAACAATGGCAGTAGAATAACTGCAATCCATCCCTAACTCAACCCAAGTGGGCTATGCCAAGGTCAACTCAATACTGCTATACAGAAAGTGCTGATGTTATTCTCACAATTCATATATCCATGATTACAACAGTCTATATTATTTTGATAGTGAGTGAATAAGCTGGTATAGGAGAGGTGCCAAAGTATATACACAAATCACAGCCACAGAGAACAAATAGCACAGGAAAATGCTTAAATAATGTCCTCATGATGCAAACATGACTGCCTGCATGACTGCACTTATATAATTTTCTAACTGAAAATGTTCCTAACTATTGCAATGTTCATCTCAGTACTAACTGAATACATCTATCAATGTACCTCTAAGCATGCATGAATGGTGTGGCCGGCCAGCAATGAAATAGGCAGAACGCTCAGATAGATCCAGCCAGGACACCACAATCCTGCACCATCCTGAATTGTTTTATATCCATCCAGCCCAAGTCTGCTCTGTCATCCCTCACCAGAAATCTGTTAAGTGATGAATGGGGAAGCTTGGCTATCACAGTACCCGCTAATCCATCATACGGTAACCGCAGGACTCAATCAAAAATGGTGGCCTCACTGCAGACGCTCAATCGGCGACTCTCCCTGGCAGTGAGATTGAGCTGCTCAATGATAGCCAGACTTCTGGAAGCACAATACTTGAGTGACAATGAGATGTACAGACAAGTAATCTCAAGCCACAGCTCAGCCAGCAGTGCCAAGTGACAAGAGGAGCTGCAGTAGCCTAGGAACTCCAGACCTTTCCATCTCATCCAGGAACTCGCCTCCTGCCCAGGTACTCATTAACTTTATTCCTCCTGTGAGATCTCCTCCATCGTCTCCCATGGCCTGTAGTCCATCCTCATTTGCTACCTCCACCACCTCTGATATAGCAGCCCAACCTTCTATTTCAGAAATCCTACACAAACCTGCCATTCATCGCTCATGAGCAAAGTAGATGGAATTGAAAGTGACCTTGCCTTTGTCAGACAAAATATACAACACTTGAGAGAACATACTACGGAGATGAAAAGGAGGGTTAGCAACTTAGAGGACACATGCCATCCAGTCCCTAACAGATTGATTTAGAGTGTGAAATTGCTGCTAACGGAGCGGAGGCCAGAACTAGCATGGAGTATTGCCTTTGGTGCAATAACGTGAATCATAGATTTGCCAGAAACATTTTAAAGGCTCTATCCCTGTGATGTTTATTCAAAACTGGCTAATTTATGTAAAGTGCTACGTAAATTGTCAGCGCTATATAAATGCCTGTAATAATAATAATTTCGACATTTGGCTGCAGCTCCTTTATTGCTAGCTTGTGATAGAATGAGCTTACAGGGCTCCGACCGACCCCCACCACTGGGTTCTGCTCCAAGGCCTATGATTGTTAAACTCCACAACTAACGGGACAGAGACGCTATCCAGAAAAAGGCTACAGAGCAGCCACGGTTTCAATTCAATGCAGCATATTATTTATTTACCCTGACTTCTCGACAGCGACTATAAAATCCAGAGCCAAGTTAATGAAGCCAGAAAAGCCCTTTGCTAGAGAAATATTCTGTATTCCATGCTATTTCCATAGCGTCTCTGTATGCAAGGGATGGGTAATGCCATCTGCAATCCCTACAGCATCCATCTATAAGGGACATACCGGTAAGAAGTGCGGCGGGATCTTCTTTGGATCTGTACAATGGGTGAGGAAGACGCATTTATTTACCCCAGCGGAAGTGGTCTTTCACTGGCTAGATACCTTGCAGCAGAGATGTTTTCTGTGTCACAGCAGCCCAGGCTGAGGAAACTTTATTTTCTCAGGATTAGCATGCAGAATTTCCTGCTAACTACGTTGCTATATACCAACTTCTCATTACCATATATGTCTGTAGCAGCACTATACCAAACACTACAGTTTCCTGATGGAACTTAACTGACAGTTATTTTTTGTGTCATTCCAGAGTCATGTTTCCCATTCCACAAAGACCACATTCCATGGCCTGTACTCTAGGCTTGGTTACTGTTCTGGGATTAGGCCCACAGAGTTGAGCAGTGGATGCTGTTAATTACAGACTCGTTTTTTTTGTACATATGTTTATGAACATAGGTTTATGTTCAGTTGGATGCATGTATCGAGCGTGATGGCCTCTCCCCACCCCTTCATGAATCTCACGGTTTGTTGAGTGTTAGGGGTTGAAACCCTAGTAAATAGTACTACTATGACACAGTTGATACAATTGCCTCTTGGAATGTCCAAGGCCTTACTTCAAAATTAAAAATAGCCACATATTTAATATTGTGAAAAACATGACAATAAATATAATCTGTCTACAAAAAACTAATCTAGTGGGTCAGAAAACCCTTACATTAAAAAGACCATGGCTTAGATGTGGCTTCCACTCCATGTATTTCTCATACTACAGATGTGTGTCCATTCTGATCAATAAAAAAAATGCGTTTTGAATGTTTCACAGGGTTTTTCACAAAAAGGTGTAGAGTTTGGAGAAGTGAACAATTTTAGGACAACATAGCTGAACTGGAAAGTGACAAAAATTGGAGAAATTTTGCAAATCAGCTATGTTGTCCTAGATTGTTCACTTCTCCTGCCTTCTCCAAACTCTTCACCCTTTTATGAATAACCCTGTTAATGTTTTTCTGACTACAAAGGCTGTTATCTAACACCCCCACACCTAGATAGGATGCTATTCACAGGAAGTGAACACAGCGTATACAAAGGGTTCCTCTATTAAGTCTATTAACTGCCTCCTGGCCGGCCGTTGTAACAATACGGCCGGCGCGGAGTTCCCTATATCTGAGCGGGCGTATTTAAACATCCCGCCAGGACCGCCCACGCACGAGCAGGAAGTTCCCTAAATTTGCGAGCCTGGGACCAGCATAGTGCCTCTGTGACAGGAGATCAGAGGGAGATTGGTACACAATCTCCCTCCGGTCCCCTCTCGACTGTCAGAATGCGGAAGTGATGTATATTAATATTTCTTCTTATTTTTTTTATTTCATTATTTTTTTATCAATTTAATTTTTTAATTTACATTTTTTATCAATTTAATTTTTTTTCCACTTAACTTTATTGCTATCACACAGGAGAAAACAATCCCCTGTGTAATAGCAATTGGAGGTGACAGGTTCTCTTTATCAATCACTGATAACACTAAACTGATGAGCGGTAAAAGCTTTTAAAGCGTTGCCTATGGTCAATTTTGGGTATGGCAGTTTTTTGCTATTTCGTGGGTGTTTGCAATTTTAAAGTTTGAATGTTTGGTGTCTTTTTACCCAAAGTCTTTTAGATTTTCCCAAAAATATGGGTAATAATCATTGTTTCCTAACATAATGTAAAAAAATTCAAAATTTTCAGTAATTTTTTCTTAATATAGTAAAAATAAAAACCCCAGTGGTGATTAAATACCACCAAAAGAAAGCTCTATCTGTCCCCAAAAAATATTATAAAATTAATTTCAGTATAGCGTTGCATGACGGAATAAATGTCAGTCAAAGTACCGCAGTGCTAAATATTGAAAAATTGCCTGGCCAGGAAGGGGGGTGTAAACACCTGGTCAGCAAGTGGTTAATACACACCACAAACAGCAATACCAGATTCCTGCAATCAGCCCCAAAAAAATTGAACAGGACTATAACAAGAATCCCACTAAAATGTCAAATCTCTAATAATAGTGTACAGGGCCCCCAACCTGCAAGGAATAGGTTTAACACAAAAAAACACTGATTTATCAAACCAGAAGGTAAAAATGGCAACCTACTTGCTTTCCTGGCAAACGCCAAGTGCCTCCAATACTTCAGATAAACTGAAATGATGATCAGAAGACCAGGTCGGGCGCCAAGGATGAGGAGGCCGTCCAGTCGGGCGCCAAGGATGAGGAGGCCGTCCAGTCGGGCGCCGAGGACAAGGAGGCCGTGTTCCAAAGCGGTCAGGCCGTGCAAGGTAAGAGGACTGTGCTGGCAGAGCCCAGCATAGATTAAATATGGCCACTGCTTGCGCCCAGAGTGGGGCACTCAGATTAATAACGTGCTGGATTAGTGTGATCCTAGTTCATTTTAATACTTTATTTCTCTGTAGTATGTGTATAGGAAAATGCCACGGTGACCCACGTGCTGTAGAGCCTTCTAGGCCGAACCTCTTACTTCTAAGTAAGTCAGGTCGTTGGAGATCTTGAGGAGTTGGAGTTTCGACAGAACACCGGCTGCCTTTCTGAAAGCC